>NC_060176.1:57127440-57427440 GCF_021184085.1 Oncorhynchus gorbuscha
ACCAAACCTAACATATACTAATTTGATTGTCCCGGATTTATGCTTATTATGTTACGTCTAGTCTATGAGACAAGGCTGCATTATGAAATGCATATGCAAGCTCTGTTCCATTGTCTTTACGATACCTCAAACTGCACATACAAACATTTAAAACCCTAAATATGATTTTTTTTGCAACTGAGCACAAATGCATTATCTGGTTACATCAGAGGGAAGCATGCTGGAGGTGCACTGCAGTCTATGATTGCATGTCACTCAATCTAATTCCAGGCATGTAGGAACAAGCTCCACAGAAACACAATGTCTTAATAAGACTCACATTTTCATTTTGCACACATCTCACTGACATGTCACCCTACATTGGTCTGACTGAAAACCACCTTTTAGATGACTGACAGGAATTTTGGTTATTCTCAATACTGTACATAGGGCTGGCTAAAAATGCTCCTATACTGAAGACACTCCCTAATGTAATATACTGAACAAAAATATAAATGCAACAATTTCAACAGTTTTACTGCGTTACAGTTCATATAACGAAATCAGTCAATTGAAAAAAATGTATTAATCGATGGATTTCACATGACTGGGCAGGGGTGCAACAATGTGTGGGCCTGGGAGGGCATAGGCCAGGCCCAGATAATCAGAATGAGTTTTTCCCCCACAAAAGGGCTTTATTACAGACAGAAATACTCCTCAGTTTGATCAGCTATCCAGGTGGCTGGTCTCAAGACGATCCCCCAGGTGAAGAAGCCAGATGTGGAGGTCCTGGGCTGGTGTGGTTACACGTGGTCTTTGGTTGTGAGTCTGGTTGGACGTACTGCCAAATTCTCTAAAACAACATTTGTGGTGGCTTATGGTAGAGAAATAGCGATTAAATAACTGGCAACAGCTCTGGTTGACATTCCTGCAGTCAGTATCCCTCAAAACTGCACGCTCCCTCCAAACTTAAGACATCTGTGGCATTGGGTTGTGTGACAAAAATGCACATTTTAGAGTGGCCTTTTATTGTTCACAGCACAAGGTGCACCTGTGTAATGATCATGCTGTTTAATCAGCTTCTTGATATACCACAACTGTCAGCTGGATGGATTATCTTGGCAAATGAGAAATGCTCACGAACAGGGATGTAAACAAATTTGTGCACAAAATTGGAGAGTAATAAGCTTTCCGTGCGTATGGAAAATTATTAATTCAACGCATGAAACGTGGGACCTGGGACACTTTACATGTTGCATTTATATTTTTGTTCAGTATACTTGGAGTATGCTAGTGTCCTATGGTCAAGTGTTCCTAATTAAAGTATTTATGGCAAGGTCTGAGGACGTGAAGTACTTTAGCTTTGTTTAGGGCCAGATGTCCCATAGGGCGTCGCACAATTGTCACCCGGGTTTGGTCAGTGTAGGCCGTCATTGTAAATAAGAATTTGTTCTTAACTGACTTGCCCAGTTAAATAAAGGTTCAATAAAAAAAAAAAAATGTTGAGGTGCATGTGACACCTCTGTTTTAACACCTCAGATATAATGATACTGATGATTGAGAGGGGCAGGAGCCCCTGGAGCCGAGCCTATGCAGCCTTCCATCATCATCTAACCTGGACAGTGGGAGTAAGATCTCCAACATCATTTCAATCATCAGACAACATGCTGCTTAGAAGCGGGAGAGGAGTTTAATTAGATTAAATTGGATCTTTGAGATTTAATTATGATCCCCTTACCTCATCTCAAACCTCATCAGCCGTACAAGGTACATTAGATAATATGGGGCAGTCTTTTATGCCAGCATCTGGGAGTCCACACTCTTTTAGATGTGTGATCATCTGCCAGTCATTTACCTGATTACTTTAGGCTCACACAGCCAGGCCCTTCTCTGGTCCTGCAGCTGGGAAACCAGGGAATGGTTCCTGTGTAGAGAACAGGTGGATGGAGAGCTTTTCCCGCAGCCAAGATGACAGTGACCAGGCCTGTGTAGTTAAAAAACACAAAAGGACCTCTCAGATACAGTTTCCCAAAAGGAAACATCAAATGCATTTGTGAGACTCATAAATCCATTTAATATTACTGTATATTGGTCAAATTACTTTACCACATCAATGAAATGCATATGATCTTCTCATTCAATTAGCTACAGTATATGCTGTCACAGACTATACAATCCAGCAAAACTAGAGGCCCTGTCTATTTCCGTGAGAAACATTCGATTTAACATGGTAAATGTAGTTCAGTTAATTAATCAAAACATACATTCTTGCAGTGCAATAACATTAATTTTGACCCAGTTTTGATTGAATAGAACCAGTGTAAATCCTTCAGTTCCATTTATGTCCTTCTCTGTTTGTCAAAGTTAACAGAAGGCAGGAGGGAGCATACATGCACTGTAGCCCAAAGGCTGGCAGATGGCGATATTGAGTCGTTTCATCTTATCGTCCAAACACTTTACATGCAGCCTGCAATACACTCCTATCCCTTGTAACTGAATGTTATTCCCCTCAGAAATAGAAGATGGTCTGAAAACGCTAGTTTTGTATAACTTGAGTTAGTGCAGTCCTCCATTTTAAAGAGGGCCTACTGGGGCCAGAGGAGCAGAAAGGCTTGATTGTGTGTTTTTGTGGAGTATGTTAGCCCAAAGGCTGGCAGATGGTGATATTGAGTCATTTCATCTTAGTCATATCCCTCGTGGACCAGTTCTCACCTAAAACATTCTCCATTCAGGCTGCAAATGCTTTGCTTTAATGGCAAGAAGGTGAAATTGAAATGATCCATACTTTCTTTATGGAACACAATTTTTTTTGCACTCTCGCCATTAAATAAAGTTGAGGAAATCGAAGCATTTGCAGCCTGAATGGAGAATGTTTTAGGTGAGAATTGGTCCACAGGGGATACGACTGTATTGCCGGCTGCATACAATGCGTTTGGACAGTAAGATGAGAACAACTCAATATCGCCATCTGCCAGCCGGAGTAACATCCAGTTCTGGTTTAACTTAGTCTCCTTGAGGAAGTGAGTTCTAGGCCCAAGCGAAGTTTCATTGCTTCCAAATAAATCTCACTAAATAGAGTATCCAAATTCCTGGTCATGTGGAGTCCTCCTTTAGTTTTCAGATAATGAAAAGATAGTTGCAAAGAGAGAGAGACATTCTTTGCGGGAAATTACACATGCTCTTTTCAGTGAATCGTCCATATTGTTTACACTTTCAGGCAAACAGATATATACACAAATAATCAAAATGTGGGAATTGTGAAAATAATAATATTGTGAATGAGATGAGTTGACCCTATCTGTAAAAGGCTTTGAAATCATGACAAAAATACATATAATCTCATGTAAATTCAAATGTAGTGCAAACATTACCTTTTGATCTCTGTTTTTTTAAGTTCATATGACATAGGTAGCAAAGTTGTATTGTTGTTCAGCAATATGTTGATTATTCTCAGTTCAAGAGTAGATTTGTACCCATTACAAGCCAGTTTCCATGAACTTGTTTCCCACATCAAAGAGCGAGCTATTCTCCCATTCAAGCTGACACATTAAAGCATAAGGAATGAGAAAGACTTTTAACATTCCTCCAGTTCCCCCAATGCCACATAGGGTTTTCATTAGCTCACTCACTGGCAAACCTGAGACAGCATAAACGTTTTAGATTGATTATTTAAGTCTCACAAAATCTGGCAAAGAAACAATCATATATAGGCCGCCATGATTAGCTATGATAATCTGTGTGCCATCTGTAATGTATCAGCTCACTTCAGACAAATTATTCTTTATTTCCCATGGCACCCACAAAACATTGCAATTGGAACATTGCCTTTTGCCCTGAATATCTGCCCATATCGTCCAATGGCCAAAGGACCACAAGAACATGAGGTGTTCTCGCATATATGTTGTTGTAAGTCACACAAACACAACACAACGTGAAAGGACATTCTTGTCACTGAGGGTTAACGGCTCATTTGGCCTGGTTAACCAGGATGACATTCACCCCCCCATCCTCACCTCTCCCCCCTAGTGGAGTGTGGCATCAGCTGCAATGAGCTCCAGATGTGGCCTGGCATCCCTCCAGTCACGCCACTGGATGTAGTTTGAGGGCCGCAATGGAAACACCGCCCACCAGCCTGGCCCAATGAAAGTTCCTCAGACTCCAGTGTGTGGTTTCTTTCATGTATCCATATTTACACTGAGCCTGTTGGGAGAGAAAAGCGGAGCAGGGCAGAGAATGACAGAAGACCAATAGGTAGGGTCAGGATAAAAGGAAAGAAAAGGGAGGCAGGAATAAGAGCCAAAAACAAAACTAAAAGTAGACTATACATGAAGCAGAGAGGAAGGGCATGAAGGGTGAGACTAGAGACCGGGGATGGTGAAGGTGGTGTTCCAGAGTGAGAGAGAAAGTGAGGTTCACATAAGGAAAGTCATGGGCTGAGATCTAATCAGCCTGAACAGACAGCAGACAGAGCAGAGGCATAATTTTAGCCTCCCACACTTCACAGCTGATACTCTAAACCATTTATTTGGCTAATTATTCATAGGAAAGGGTGTTGGCCAAGTAGCTACTGTCCAGAACATATAAGATGGTATTTTTACTCTGGTGTGCGTAAACAAAAAAGCTATAGACTTGATCCAATAAAAGATACTGTAGCTCAGTTGGTAGAGCATGGTGCTTGTAACGCCAGGGTAGTGGGTTCGATCCCCGGGACCACCCATACGTAGAATGTATACACACATGACTGTAAGTTGCTTTGGATAAAAGCATCTGCTAAATGGCATATATTATTATTATATATTATATATTGTCAAGATAATAAATCCATTAATTTTCACATTATTATTATTATTACGTTTTATACAGCAAAATTGAACAGACATTTTTCTTTCAAATGTTTCTTGTCAAACTAAAGCCAAATCATTTTCTTGATTAATCCTCTTTTTGTTGAGGCTGACACTACTTCCTTTGTCCATGGAAAATCCTAGGCTGTCTTTTTTAATGCAGCTGAAGAATTAGTTCTTCCTCACAACACGATCATACACAAAGGTTGCTGGACCGAATCCCCGAGCTGACAAGGTAAAAATCTGTTGTTAACCCATTGTTCCCCGAGCGCCAAAGATGTGGATGTTGAATAAGGCAGCCCCCCGCACCTCTCTGATTCAGTTGTACAACTGACTAGGCATTCCCCTTTCAGTCTCACACCATGGTAAATGTGCTCACACCATATGGAAAGCCTCTTTTCAGTTTCACAAAGTTCTATGAAAAACAGAAGAACAAGAAGCAAACTACTGCCAGATTTATTCTTGATCCCATCATCAGTTTTCCAGTACATCTTTTTCACAGACGTGAAATTGCTCTATGGCTCAAAGCAGCTAATACAGACAAACAGGCGTCTGCTACTGCAGTTATCCAAGAGCCATCCAGACCTCGTAAATTCAGGGCCAGGTTGTCAGAATCAGCATGCCATGTAATGATGTAAAGTACTTAAGTAAAAGTACTTTAAATTACTACTTAAGTACATGTTTGGGGTATCATTATTTTACTTTACTATTTATATTTTTGGCAACTTTTACTTTACTACATCCCTAAAGTAAATAATGTACTTTTTACTCCATACATTTTTCCTGACACTCAAAAGTACTTGTTACATTTTGACAGGAAAATGGTCCAATTCACACACTTATCAAGAGAACATCCCTGGTCAGAGAACATCCCACTGCCTCTGATTTGGCGTACTCGCTAAACACAAATGCTTTGTTCGTAAATTATGTGTTGGAGTGTGCCCCTGGCTATCCGTCAATTTAAAAAAACTAGAAAATTGTGTCGTCTGGTTTGCTCAATATAAGGAATTTGAAAGTATTTATACTTTTACTTTTGATACTTAGGTACATTTTTCAATTCCGTTTACTTTTGATACTTAAGTATATTTAAAACCAAATACTTGTGGATTTTTACTCAAGCAGTATTTTACTGGGTGACTTTCACTTTTATTTTGAGTCATTTTCTATTAAGGTATCTATACTTTTACTCAAGTCTGGCAATTGAGTACTTTTTCCAACACTGTTGCCATAGCACTCTGTGAACATTCAAAAATAGCTAATTCACAAAGTAAACCAATTGCTGGTAGACTTGCTTCCCCTGCTGGTTGACAAATGACTACACCTGATAAAATCAATCTCATGCCAGGCAGTTTAGGTGGGGACCTCAAGAAAACAAATACAGAACAGCTGCACAAAAGTGAACGTCTCACAGATAAGCTGCTAGTAAACCAGATGGCTAATGTGTTGAGCTCGATGTCCCAGTGTTATTGTGGGTGTTCCAGAAGCTCCTTCAGAAGTCCATCTGGTGCTAGCTGGTAAGGTACCTAGGACTTGTTTGCATGGCTCCAGAGGGAGGGACAGCACTGGAAAAGCAGTCTACATACCTCTTCATGGCCCTACTCTGCAGCCTGTTCCATTTGTCAACACACAAAAGACACACCATTGTGTGTAATATAATTACAGTATTGCCTTACAACAAATGTTGCACTTATTGTTTTTGAATTGCAGTTTTTGTGTTGCATGATTGTGGTCCTGTATGGCTCAGTTGGTAGAGCACAGTGCTTGCAACACCAGGGTTGAGGGTTTGATTCCCATGGGTGACCAGTACAGAAATGCATGCACTCACTACTGTAAGTTGCTAAAGGACTAAAATGTATTATTGTTATTTTTTTGACTAGTACTGAACCTTATGTAATGGAGAGGATCCATCATAATCACATAGCTGGGGATCTGCCCCATGTTGACGCAACAGCTGGATGTCCACAGTAGGCCGATCGGTGAAGAGGAGTGGCCCCACCTGGAGTCTGAGGGTTGGTACATGCCCCACCCCACAGAAGGAACTTACATACAGACTCATGCCGACTGCGACTGGCATAGTGCTGAAATAAAATCACAATACAATACCATACCACTGATAGTTAGGAGGATCAGTTCAACTCATTCCTGTGTTATAAAAATATCATAGGTTACAATGATCATGATCATTGATCATGAGCCTAGGAAGCCACATCCTCACCAGAGCAGTGTAATTAGCTGAATCTCTTAGGTTAGGTTCTGTACCCTTCTGGAGAAGTGATTTTACCCGCTCCAAGTCTCCATCCATTGCAGCAGACCAGTTACCTGTAAAATCACTCACATTTCAGTCACTACAGCAGGGACAATCTTCAGGTCGGAGCTCTAGGAAGAGGCCCAGGTTCCCGACTTGCAATTCCGAGTTGGATGACCGTTCAAAACATATTTTCTCAGTTGGAGCATGTTTTTTCCAAGTTCCCAGTTGTCTTGAACTACCTGAAGTCTGAGATTTCCCAGTTACGACTTTCGAGTTGTTTTGAGCGCAGCAGAAGTCATGCTGGTTTGACAGCATGGCCAATGTTGAATGTTTATCCTTTTAAGCTTGGAAAAGAGACCCTTAAACCCAGACTTGGACAACACACCCGCTCCACCAAATAGCATGCTGGTGATTGCATTGCAATACTTGCAGTTAGCCACTGTTTCTTTCCAAACCACTCATTGTTGAATTTGCGATTTCCTACGTGTAGTGTAATATTTATGTCCAATGGCCAATGAGCACTGGTAAGTTTTATCTATAATTTCTCTTCATTATTTATCTTCATATGACAAAAATTGAAAAGGATTTGCCAGTGTATTGTCGACTTGATTCATGATGAAAGTATAATGTTAACATGATCAATCCAATCAAAGCTACTGTATATACAGTGGGGCAAAAAAGTATTTAGTCAGCCACCAATTGTGCAAGTTCTCCCACTTAAAAATATGAGAGAGGCCTGTAATTTTCATCATAGGTACACTTCAACTATGACAGACAAAATGAGAAAAAAAATTCCAGACAATCACACAGTTGCTGGTATTTTGGCCCATTCCTCCATGCAGATCTCCTCTAGAGCAGTGATGTTTTGGGGCTGTTGCTGGGCAACACTGACTTTCAACTCCCTCCAAAGATTTTCTATGGAGTTGAGATCTGGAGACTGGCTAGGCCACTCCAGGACCTTGAAATGCTTCTTACGAAGCCACTCCTTCGTTGCACGGGCGGTGTGTTTGGGATCATTGTCATGCTGAAAGACCCAGCCACGTTTCATCTTCAATGCCCTTGCTGATGGAAGGAGGTTTTCACTCAAAATCTCACGAGACATGGCCCCATTCATTCTTTGCTTTACATGGATCAGTCGTCCTGATCCCTTTTCAGAAAAACAGCCCCAAAGCATGATGTTTCCACCCCCATGCTTCACAGTAGGTATGGTGTTCTTTGGATGCAACTCAGCATTCTTTGTCTTCCAAACACGACAAGTTAAGTTTTTACCAAAAAGTTCTATATATATTTTGGTTTCATCTGACCATATGACATTCTCCCAATCTTCTTCTGGATCATCCAAATGCTCTCTAGCAAACTTCAGACGGGCCTGGACATGTACTGGCTTAGTGTCCCTGGCGGCGTAGTGTGCTACTGATGGTAGGCTTTGTTACTTTGGTCCCAGCTCTCTGCAGGTCATTCACTAGGTCCCCCTGTGTGGTTCTGGGATTTTTGCTCACCATTCTTGTGATCATTTTGAACCCACAGGGTGAGATCTTGCGTGGATCCCCAGATCGAGGGAGATTATCAGTGGTCTTGTATGTCTTCCATTTCCTAATAATTGCTCCCACAGTTGATTTCTTCAAACCAAGCTGCTTACCTATTGCAGATTCAGTCTTCCCAGCCTGGTGCAGGTCTACAATTTTGCTTCTGGTGTCCTTTGACAGCTCTTTGGTCTTGGCCATAGTGGAGTTTGGAGTGTGACTGTTTGAGGTTGTGGACAGGTGTCTTTTATACTAATAACAAGTTCAAACAGGTGCCATTAATACAGGTAACGAGTGGAGGACAAAGGAGCCTCTTAAGGAAGTTACAGGTCTGTGAGAACCAGAAATCTTGCTTGTTTGTAGGTGACCAAATACTTATTTTTCACCATAATTTGCAAATTAATTCATTACAAATCCTTCAATGTGATTTTCTGGATTCTTTTCAGGCCTCTCTCATCTTTTTAAGTGGGTGAACTTGCACAATTGGTGGCTGACTAAATACTTTTTTGCCCCACTGTATAACGTGATTTGACATCATTTGATCTGTGGCCAATGACTTTGAGCCTTGTTGGATGGGCACTTCTAGTGTAACTCTATGGCAGCACCCAAGGGGCTTGGATTTTCAAGCTCTGCCCGTAGATTTTGTGGTGACATAGTTTCCCAATGAGTGACAGAACATTGAGGCAATCATGGCGCAGCTAGAGAACATGACCAACCCCTACGTTCCGTATTTTCCACTGGCTGCTAAACGACAGAAAGCACTGAGCTAGGCTAAAACACCTGAATTTTGGAGCTGCCTTACTCAAGAAAGCAAAAAAAGAGACCCAAGTTGAATGTGGCTTTATTAACTCAATGATAAAAAATGTTTTACATTGTTTGCAAATTGATATGTGGGGCTCATCTGCCTTGAATGATGGGTCACCATTGGCTGCTGCATTTGCCTATAGGCTATCTCTGAGTTCTTTGCTCTTATTTCATTAGCCGCCAATGTATCACAGTGTATAAATGTGTCAATTTCCATTTATTTTCAACTTATGGGGTAGCTTCTTGAAGAGAAACTGCCCTATTTGCAAAATTGTAAATGTCACTCACAAATTCCCTTAGCCTGTACATTTTGGCATGAGGTGAGACATCACAGCCAAACAAACTCCATCTTCAGCCATCTGTAGAATTGTCATTTAGCTAGAATGTACTATGCAACTATAGGAACATCCCTCCCACCATTGGATAAGCACCATCACAACCTTTAGTGAATAGACCTACTTCCACATTATGAATAGGTAAAATACTTACATTTCCCATGGTTTCAGACAGGCTGCCAGACTGTCTCTTCCCCCCTGGGCTCATGTCATAGGACCAAAGCTGACAGCAACCCTGTGACAGTAGTTCCACCACCAAGAGCAGCAGCAACAACAGGACGTTTGTCTTCTATTTGACAAATAGTCAACCTTTATCTGAGCAGTTAATGTGTCTGAGGTTTTATTGGCTCCTTAGTCCCATCACATCAGAGGTCACAAAAAAAGTACAATTAAAGAATAAAGGATCCACTCAAAAATATGTTGCAGAGCAGCACAAAGTATCTCCACTTCAGGATCCCAAAGGTAATTTTAAAAGCCTAAAATACTTGGGCATGATTGTGCACTTTTACAGCAGCAACAATTAATTAGGCACAGGGCATAGACTTATTTTGGAAAGTTAGTGAAAATATACCATTATTTAATTTGCACAAGTAATTAATTACACAGATAGTTTAAAAATAATAATAGTAATTTATTGAATTACATTTTGTGGTTGAGTGCAATAATTATAGACAGGGAAAGAAGAAACACACCTATTTAAAGAACTAACTTTCATCCAATATTTCTTGAATACAATGTTATCAAAATAACCATTGTTCTTTCAATGTTCTGATAATGAGGATCGCCACACTCAAGGTGCAATATTCTTTGATTGCCTTCATTATCATGACAGATGAGTACCTATTGACAGTGAAATAGAGTATAGAGGGAATATTGCATCTCAAAATCTTTCAGCCTCAGCCAGAGAAAATGCCATCTTGATGTGAACTGATGTGAGATTGTGAAAATCACAGTCCAGCAGTGATAAAATGTTATTGCTATCCTAATAACGTTTTGGAAGCACTAGATTTGAAATACATTGTTACAATCACATTTAACTTGGTGTCCTATGAGTGAAGACAACTGAAGTTATTGACCAAAACATACTATTTAGACATTTTTGCAAAGCAAAATTTCAAGACATGACTGAATGAGATGCCCTGTTCATTGGTTGTTGTCTCCTTGAGTGGAGTGTTATACAACTAAGTGTGACACAAGCTTGAACATGACAGTAACAATTAAAACACACATTCACTTTGATAACTTATCATATTTGGATATGAAGTTCATACAACAGCCAAAAACGACAGTGAAATGCATGCAACTAGATATCAGACAGGGGTAGAAAATAAGGAGGTAGATTCACAGAGAACACCAAAAAACGACAGGCAGCAAGGAAAGGGGGGGAAAAAAGTACATTGCATACTTGAAATTCTGTTGAATACAGTTCAACACCCAGTCTATGAAAAATGAATTCCACAGCATAATTGTGTGGTGCAATAACAGCAACTTATTTGCCATTTTCACCATGCTACGGTATGGCTTTGACTTAGAAAATAAACATCCTAATCATAAAGCATATCTGGCACTAAGTACATTGATAAGAATGTGACTGTACAATGTCATCTCCCATTTATGCTTTACCACAGCCTTGATTGAGGCCCTTTCATGCAATTATAGTTTGATAATCTTTGATTTACAGACATTAAATAATCAAGAAAATACACATTGAGAAATCATAAAAATAAGTTAGGATTGAATCCAGATATAATAGTAAACATACATAAAGAACATTCAATATTTTGGTTTTGGGAAATAAAATAAGGAAAGACAGTCAGACATTTAAAATATTCCACTACATAACAGAAACGGATAACCCTGGATGTGCTCTAGTGCAAGAGATTTAAAGCTAGTATATCAGGTGGAAGGGATGTGGGATGCCAAGGATGTGCATAAAATGCATGTATTGCATAAGGGTCCAGGAAGCTTGATAGTAGGGGTGGGTAGGATTTGCTGGTATAATAACATCGTTGCCAGGCATTCATGAGATTAACCAGCCTGAATCCAGGTGGGATGTGCAGGGGAGTCATCTGACACTTTGAGACATGTGCAATGCAGTCAGCATCTCTTCAAAAATGGCCCCCTTCACATTGGACCCTCTCAAGTTGGCCTCTTGTAGGTCACAGCCAGACAGATCACAATTCTGTGATGAGTAAAACAAAAAACTGTCAGTATTCTTGGTACTACCCAGTCAGTACTCTTTGCAATAACCTTAGATGTCACAGTAATAAAACTGTAATACTGTACTTAAGATGGATGCTACTTTATGGTATCTGAAAAAACTTTAACAATTATTATAAGAGCTGTCTGATTCCATTTGTTTCAGATTTACTTGATCATTTAGCCTCAAGTTTAATCCACTTAAATACCTTCTTCTTACCTCAAGATCAGTTCCTGCCAAAGTGGCACCCCGTAGGTTACAATTCTTCAGTTTAGCATTTTTTAGAGTGGCCACACGCAGATTAATTCCAGTCATCTGACTTCCCTCCATGTCAACACCTTTTAGATTGGCACCTAATAAGACATACATTAGACATTCAACACAAGAGGTTATACAAGTGTTACCAGTTCCATATTTCTCATTCTTCTTATAATACAAATAAATTAAAGTTCACCCTCCAAGTTGGCCTTTAGACCAGATGGGTCTTCAAAATTACATCCTTTGAGAGACGCCCCCTCAGCATTTGAACAGAGCATTTTTACACCCTGCAAGTTAGCACCCTAAAACAGAGAAACAAAATTAGTCCCCTCAAAATACTGTTAACTTTTCAAATGTTAACACGCTGTAACAGGTAGGTTTCATAAGCTAATGAAGGAGCTAATGGGTTTACATCGAGGTTGGCCCCAGAGAGGTCAGCCCGCTCCAGGTTTGAACAGCATAGGTTGGCATGTGTCAGGTTACAGCGACTCAGGTTGGCCATCTTGAAGTTGATGTAGCGCAAGTCGAGGCGAGAGAGATCAGCACCACTGAAATTAAGTCCCTTTTGGATGGAGAGAGGTATTATTTGTCATGGTCACATTTTAGGTACACTGCATCGAATGTTCAGCAGTGCATTGTCCTTGTGGAAAATGTGGTTTTACCTGACAGCGGAGCTCTGATTTGGTGGGTGTAGCCAGCAGAAACCGAACAAACTCCTTACGAGAGATGGGAGAGTGGTCCTCAGGTGGCTGGTTATTCTGGAGAAAAGCATGTGGTGACATGGATCAATATGCTGTGACAAAATTAAATGAATCATTTGATATATGGAGCTTGCTTGTCATCCATAAGGCCATGAGTTAGTCACCTTTATTGCTACTTCCAACTGATCAGCCAGCTGCTCAATTCCAAAGAATCGAGCCTCTTCCAAAACCCCTGGAAAACAGATTAGATTTACTAATCAGAGCAAATATGTTGTCGAGATTGCATGCTGTAGTCAACATGCACAACTGAAGTGATATCATTCATCTGTGAGCTTTATCGTAAAGATAAAGAAAGTGTCACCTGTAAATGCCATACTTACCAAGTAAATTGATACCTTCATTGATAATGAGCTGGCCATGTCGCAGGTAATTAAGAATAGGCTCAAAGTATTCTGGGCTGCGGTCAATCAGGTAAGCACCCCGTTCATCCTGCTTGTTACCCCATACATCTGCAGAGCAAAGAGCCTATAATTATGGGTAAATCCCAGCAGAAAAGGTCTCATGTATAAGGTCAGCAGTGTTAGAGGTGACAAACTTCATTGTTTACCCTTCTCCCGGAACATGTGAGCAAGCATGCTCTCTGGCTCCTTGCTGACCAAGGTACTGCTGTAAAAATAACCATAGTTTGTGAGGAAAAAAAGTGACCAAAGAAAGTAGATGGCAATAATATTAACAGAGATATTCCTATGTGACTTTTGATATTCATAGACCATTGAAACCACTCCTCCATTGCTTACCGTGTGGTGGTGAAGAGACGCCCCCCAATATTAAGGGTCAGCCAATCTGTGTGTGCCCTAGGCAGGCCTTCTGTAGTCCTGACATCATTCTGTGGGTCTAAGATAACATTATTCAGAGGGATAACTCACCACATTCTTCAGAACCAAATGGTTTGAAAAGACTAGGAAAGAATTAGAGGACAAACCCACCAACAAAGGGGTCTCCCTCTGAGACATACAAAACATCATCATCCCTATAAAGGAATAGTAGAGAAATGAATATGTAATATTGGCTGGAGTAAGGACATTCCAAAGACATTAAGCTACAAAGTGTTGAAGGAAATGTGCACTACCTGATGAGCGCTATGTCATCTATAAGACCACCTTTTCCATTGTATAAATTACAGGCTTTGATTCCCAATTTATTGCTTGCTACAGATAACAGGTCGGCCAAGGTCCCATACACAGCTACAACCTAATGAAGGAAAACAGAGTTATTGTCACAAAACATACTTATTTGGGCAAACCCATTCTATCTTGCTAGCAAACTAAAAAGGTAGACTCAGCAATATAACATGACGATACACAGCTGGACGACTGCTTATATACAGATGTCAACAACAAAGTTAAAATCTTCCAAGACTGGCACCAGTTCTTCCAAATGTCCCCCTCCCTTGAAACATACCAATATTGTGACGAGGCAATGGTGTGTGGCAGGTTTAAATGTTGTTTGAAAACACTTAGAAGGAAATGGCCCCATTTTGAATGATGTCATATTGCTAAGTCTACCGGTTATGTAGCCAGATAGCTAGCTAGGAAATTAGTTAGTCGATAGCTACGTTTGTTCGTGTTCCCAATGCCGAACAACCTCAGATTAACTATCTACACAAATTATATGGGCCGCGTAGCTTCGATGCAACTAAGCGAGTTTGTTGGGACATTTGGCTGTTACAAACTCGCTTAGTTGCATCGAAGCTTAGGGCCGCATTAACGTTACATTACATAGACATTCTTACCATACAGTTAGCTATCGTTAGCCCAATAGCTAAGCTAACTGTACGCACCTTGCCATTTTTGGACGTCCCGTTCACAAAAAGAGTAACTCTTCTCATTCTTTGTAACACGTTTAAATACCAATCCCAGAACAATGAGCCACAGCAAGACGTTCCAGAGCAGCCCGCTAGCAGATTTGACAGTGGGAAGAAACGCAAGAAGAAAACTCCAGCCTACCAATGGAATGGACATATTTCTTAGGGGTTCACAATCAAACCAATCAAATTTTGAAACAGAACGTAGGTGAGCCAATCAATGGCCAACCTTTGGTGTACTCGTTTTAACAAGCCAGTGCGTGCCATCATTCTTGAATATGGTTAAGTATTTATGTCACACGTTTCTTGTATAGCCGGATCCACACTCGCTCAGTCGTACCAGAGACGTAAAGGAAGCAAGGAGTTTTTGTATGGAGGTCAATTAGTGTCGAATTTGGTCAACAACAAAAATGTATTAATTATTTGCGATGTGAGATTTATTTGATCAAATAGAACTTTCGTAATGCTTAAGTTGTTAAAGAGTGTAGGACACAAGTAAGGACGCATGACATCCCTGGAACTTTGACATAAAACATTTTATATCGGAGTTGTCACAAGATGGCTATGCATATTCATACATGTATGCTAGTAGCATAGCATCCTCATTGGATACAGCCCTCATCGAATATTTTAAAAAATATATGTTTTTAGTGATCTAATGATTCTCTCTCTTCGCAGGAAAATCTGCAGAGCTGGGATGGTTGTATCTCTTTTATATACACTGCTCAAAAAAATAAAGGGAACACTTAAACAACACAATGTAACTCCAAGTCAATCACACTTCTGTGAAATCAAACTGTCCACTTAAGAAGTAACACTGATTGACAATACATTTCACGTGCTGTTGTGCAAATGGAATAGACAACAGGTGGAAATTATAGGCAATTAGCAAGACATCCCCAATAAAGGAGTGATTCAGCAGGTGGGGACCACAGGCCACATCTCAGTTCTGATGCTTCCTGGCTGATGCTTTGGGCACTTTTGAATGCTGGCGGTGCTTTCACTCTAGTGGTAGCATGAGACGGAGTCTACAACCCACACAAGTGGCTCAGGTAGTGCAGCTCATCAATGCGAGCTGTGGCAAAAGAGGTTTGCTGTGTCTGTCAGCGTAGTGTCCAGAGCATGGAGGCGCTACCAGGAGACAGGCCAGTACATCAGGAGACGTGGAGGAGGCCGTAGGAGAGCAACAACCCAGCAGCAGGACCGCTACCTCCACCTTTATGCAAGGAGGAGCACTGCCAGAGCCCTGCAAAATGACCTCCAGCAGGCCACAAATGTGCATGTGTCTGCTCAAACGGTCAGAAACGGACCCCATGAGGGTGGTATGAGGGCCCGACGTCCACAGGTGGCAGTTGTGCTTACAGCCCAACACCGTGCAAGATTTTGTCATTTGCCAGAGAACACCAAGATTGGCAAATTAGCCACTGGTGCTCTGTGGCTTCACAGATGAAAGCAGGTTCACACTGAGCACATGTGACAGACTTAACAGTCTGGAGACGCCGTGGAGAACATTCTGCTGCCTGCAACATCCTCCAGCATGACCGGTTTGGCGGTGGGTCAGTCATGGTGTGGGGTGGCATTTCTTTGGGGGGACACACAGCCCTCCATGTGCTCGCCAGAGGTAGCCTGACTGCCATTAGGTACTGAGATGAGATCCTCAGACCCCTTGTGATGCTGGTGCAGTTGGCCCTGGGTTCCTCCTAATGCAAGACAATGCTAGACCTCATGTGACTGGAGTGTGTCAGCAGTTCCTACAAGAGGAAGGCATTGATGCTATGGACTGGCCCGCCCGTTCCCCAGACCTGAATCCAATTGAGCACATCTGAGACATCATGTCTCGCTCCATCCACCAACGCCACGTTGCACCACAGACTGTCCAGGAGTTGGCGGATGCTTTAGTCCAGGTCTGGGAGATCCCTCAGGAGACCATCCGCCACGTCATCAGGAGCATGCCCAGGCGTTGTAGGGAGGTCATACAGGCACATGGAGGCCACACACTACTGAGCCTAATTTTGACTTGTTTTAAGGACATTACATCAAAGTTGGATCAGCCTGTAGTGTGGTTTTCCACTTTAATTTTGTGACTCCAAATCCAAACCGCCATGGGTTGATAAATTTGATTTCCATTGATACGTTTTGTGATTTTGTTGTCAGCACATTCAACTATGTAAAGAAAAAAGTATTTAATAAGAATATTTCATTCAGATCTAGGATGTTATTTCACTGTTCCCTTTCATTTTTTTGAGCAGTGTATAACATTCTATTGGTTGCAATATAATTTAAATTGAATAAAAACATTTCTGGTGTTGTTTTCTACATCGCAAATCTTCCTTCCAACTATTTTGAAACCTCTATTGTGAAGCTGTCCATTTTTTGGTCCTGAAATTAAACTAGCATATTTTTATAGCACAATTTTATTTGGCCAATTTTGGTATTTAATGCAGGGCTGACAGACAAGTTCCATACGATCTCTAGAGCAGACATTTTCATGTAATTTTGTTAACTGCATGTGTGACAACTCCACTAGTTTTATTTATATTATTTACAAAGATTTTCCATTTTAAAAATCTAAAAATAACTTAAAAATCAATTAGTATATTTGAGTTTAACCAAAATAGTTGTTTTAATATTGGTTTAGTCTTTTCTGGTGAATAAAACTGAAATTGCAAACAACTTTCTATGGCTTGTTTTAAAAATAGTGATATTTTAGAGAGGATTTCATTTTCAAATAACTGAAAGTAAGGTAATCTGAAGGGAAAAAGGCAATTTTTACTAATCTGCTATAGAACTAGTTGCGATATATAGTTTGTGTTTAAAAAAAGGATTACAATAATGAGATGTATCCACCAATCCAGAGGATGGATGACTCCAATTGTTAGGGCGGAGAGACGTGGTTTGTCAGTATATTCATAATCTTTGGTGGAACACACCCATGGCAGGTGATAATTGGAATCCTTGGGACGTCATTACACTTAACCCTACCCCTAATTTAACCCTTTTTAAACCCATTTTAAATTTCAACCTCAATGGCGCAATGTCAGAGTTGGACACCCCAAGGATCCCCTTTTCCACACCAAAGAAACTCGTAAAATAATCAAAGGTAGTGCAAATGTATATTATTTTGCCATTTTAATCAAAATCTTGCATTGCTAATGTATTCAGCATAATAAACAATCATATCCCAGCAGAGTGCACTCATTTATTGTAACTAAATTGACTAAATTAAAGTGCTAGCAACACTAATGTACAACTCAATTAAAAAATCATATTTCAGCAATACTGTTAGTATTTGCCTCTAAGAGTTATGCCAGAAGGATATGGTCAAACTGTTACCCTTGAAACTAACACAATACATATTTTGATCTAAAATGAAGTCACTAATACCAATTCTGTTTAGCTTGCAAACATCTGCCAGAAAAAGCATGACAACCGACCCATTGTCATGTCACCTTCGATCCAGTTTAAAAGTTTAGCAAACCATGCAGCTTTGGAACATGATTTCAGTCAGAATATTCTCCATCAGCACAACACTGAAAGTGCTTTTAACTCATGTGGTCCACTCAAGATTCAATGTTTAATTCCCTAACAACATTGATTAAATGGCACCAGGTGATAAACCAATCAAATATTTTCAATACAATTTACATCAACTTATGTTTGAAAGTTGAAAAGACACTGATGGACAGTTGAAAGACACTGATGGATATTCAGACAGTGGGAAATAAAGAAATAACTTTATAACAAGAAGTTCTTAAGGTGTCTTTGCACACTGTTTAATGTGCAACAGTAACAAAACCCAAAAGGTAAAAACACATCTCTTAATTGAATCTATACATCAAAGTAAAGCAGAACGTTCCCCTTCATTGCCATTTAAATTAAGGATTTTATGATCCATTTCATATGGGGCATAACAAATCGTAGAATAAATACAGAATTTGCTTAAATGTTAAAAATAAGGAAAGTCCACAATATCAAGAGATGCAACTTAAAGCCTTGGGACAGGTTCTGGGTCTGTCTGGTAATGGCTGCCCAACACTTTGCCAGTCCTGGCCAGTGTCCCCGTCATTTGGCGTGTGGAGGGGAGTCTGTAGAAGGCATGCCATAGGGAGCCATGAACTCTCCTTATCATAGGGGTAATGGGGAAGGGGGTGTAGTTGAGTAGTTGGTGGACTTGAACCAGAGGTTTTTGGGCATAATAGGAGCACCGCCCACCTCTTCAGAAGGTCTTCCGATGGATGGCACGTGCTCGGTCTTCCTCATACTCCTTCTTTGACACCCACATCTTCTTGAAGGTGTCCAGTGACGCAAGGATGGAGCCCCTTCAAGCATGCAACAAGAGAGGATCATATCTCTGGAAACAGAGACTAATCTGTTTAGTCTGTGGCTGATCACATGATGTTACTTACCCTATCCACGTGGAGTAGAGTCGTTCTTGGGGTGCAGAGATCTAACAAAGAGTAACACGGGGAAATAAATGGACTGTGACACAGCACAACTAGTTCAGAAATGGATGATAATTATTGAACCAACATTAAGCATTTAATACATTGAAATTGTTGCGAGTCCCCAAGGTTAGGGCATCAAATACCTTTATTTTCACATCTTTGGGTGCCAACTTTTTCACTTCACTTAACAATCGATCACCAAAACCTTAGGGAAAGAAAACATGTAAAACAAGGACAGATGAAGACAATTAGCCAATGCTTAAGGAGTGGAGTGAAACATTTGTTGTTTGCCAGTCCTCAATATGTAATTGGTGGGAAAGAATTCTAATGAATACCTTTGAGGAGAGTGGAGCCCCCAGAGAGGACAATGTTGGAAAAGAGTGTACGTCGCAGGTCCATGTCTGACTTCTGAATGGCAAAAGCCAGAACCTCGTGGATTCCTTCACTCTCATCCCCTATCAGGTCTGGACGGAAGAGAAGCTCTGGGGCTCGGAATCGAGCAGGGCCAATCTACACAGGGTATAACAAGCTGTCAATACTTTGGTATAAATACAAAAGTGTACATGCCATGTCAAAATAGCAATATTGAACAACTTTCAGAACAATACATGTTGCGAATGCATCTAAAATGACTCACATCCAATGTGCTGCCATCAGGAAGAGTGTACTGTGCCTTCTCCGTCTCCAAGGTTTCATCTTTCTGTGGGTTCAGAGATAGGTAGCATGCTCTCTGCAGAGGTAAACAAGACAAAAGTGACAGATGTCAAGGACAAAGGTTGAATCAATATTCTAAATAACAGGACTGACAGAGTGTCTAGTGAAGATTGTAGGGGTTGTCAAACAAGTTAATCAGAATTTTTGAATTTGGCCCTAATGGAAGATTTCTTCCAGAAGTCGACCGATTAATTAATTGACATGGCCGATTTCAAGTTTTCATAACAATCGGTAATCAGCTTTTTTGGACCTGAGTACATTGCAATCCACGCGAAAACTGCGTGGCAAGCTGACCACATGTTATGCGAGTGCAGTGTCAAAAGGACCTTGTGGCTGCAAGGAGCCAAGGTAAGTTGCTAGCTAGCATTAAACTTATAAAAAACAAATCTTCACAAAATCACTAGTTAACTACACATGGTTGATGATATTACTAGGTTAACTAGCTTGTTCTCTTGCGTTCAGTGCAAGCAGAGTCAGGGTATATGCAACAGTTTGGGCCGCCTGGCTCGTTGCGAACTGTGAACTAATTTGCCAGAATTTTACATAATTATGACATAACATTGAAGGTTGTGCAATGTAACAGCACTATTTAGACTTAGGGTTGTCACCCGTTCGATAAAAAAGGAACGGCTCCGTATTTCACTGAAAGAATAAACGTTTTGTTTTTGAAATGATAGTTTCCGGACTTGACCATATTAATGGAATTAAGTCTATGATTTGATATAGCAGTCTGACTGAGCGGTGGTAGGCAGCAGCAGGCTCGTAAGTATTAATTCAAACAGCACTTTACTGACTTTGCCAGCAGCTCTTAGCAATGCTTGAGGCACATCGCTGTTTATGACTTCAAGCCTAACTCCAGAGATTAGGCTGGCAATACTAAAGTGCCTATAAGAACATCCAATAGTCAAAGGAATAGGAAATACAAATGGTAGAGAGAAATAGTTGACGTGTCATAATTCCTATAACTACAACCTAAAACGTCTTAACCTCTTACAGCTACCCCCCTACTTTTTTCAATTTCTGCCTGAAGACATACCCAAATCTAACTGCCTGTAGCGCAGGCCCAGGACCAAGGATATTCATATTCTTGGTTTCATTTGAAAGAAAACACTCTGAAGTTTGTGTAAATGTGAATTGAATGTAGGAGAATAACACAATAGATCTGGTTTAGATAATACAATGAAAAAAACATGTTTTTCTCCTCTTAAAATGAACAAGACAAAACAAACATTCAGATAGGATGATGGGGACCATTTCAGTAAAAAACATAAGAGGGCAACAGTACTTGTGCAACGTTTCAGAATGATAACTTCCAAAATGAGTGTGCTACATGACATTTATCATGAAGTCACCCAGGTGTCCCACACAAGTAGCCCAAATGTACCCAAGTGGCCAAATTGGTGAAGTTATACATTTTGAATGGAATAACTATACACAAAATACCAAAATGGTAGTTTAACACCCCCCCCCCCCCCCCCCCCCCCTGGAAGACCCTCAGTCCTCTACACAATATTGTGCTGCTGATGCCAGGTGCCATAGCAGTCTATTTCTGCTGTAAAGCAGAGGGTCACCAAGCATGTGGTGCAGGTGATGGGGGACTTCTTTTTGGAAAGAACACAGCGACACCTCCATGCTGTGCCCTTTAGACCCTGAGGCACATCCATGCCTGCAGAAATACATTTGGGCAGATGAACACCACTTGTGGCAGGAGCTGGATGAACCAGCTTCAGTGGGGGATGGACACCTTGGCACTGGGGGCTCCCATTCGCAGTCAGTGTTACTGTGAGAGAATTTTCAGTTAGAATAGTTTCACATATGAGCCCTGTATCAACAGGTATAATAAACACACATTATATATTTACATTTACATTTAAGTCATTTAGCAGACGCTCTTATCCAGAGCGACTTACAAATTGGTGCATTCACCTTATGACATCCAGTGGAACAGTCACTTTACAATAGTGCATATATATATCCGTCCGTCCTTGGTCAGCTCTCCCGCTATCTCTCTCAGAATGACCTTCTTGATCCAAATCAGTCAGGTTTCAAGACTAGTCATTCAACTGAGACTGCTCTTCTCTGTATCACGGAGGCGCTCCGCACCGCTAAAGCTAACTCTCTCTCCTCTGCTCTCATCCTTCTAGACCTATCGGCTGCCTTCGATACTGTGAACCATCAGATCCTCCTCTCCACCCTCTCCGAGTTGGGCATCTCCGGCGCGGCCCACGCTTGGATTGCGTCCTACCTGACAGGTCGCTCCTACCAGGTGGCGTGGCGAGAATCTGTCTCCTCACCACGCGCTCTCACCACTGGTGTCCCCCAGGGCTCTGTTCTAGGCCCTCTCCTATTCTCGCTATACACCAAGTCACTTGGCTCTGTCATAACCTCACATGGTCTCTCCTATCATTGCTATGCAGACGACACACAATTAATCTTCTCCTTTCCCCCTTCTGATGACCAGGTGGCGAATCGCATCTCTGCATGTCTGGCAGACATATCAGTGTGGATGACGGATCACCACCTCAAGCTGAACTTCGGCAAGACGGAGCTGCTCTTCCTCCCGGGGAAGGACTGCCCGTTCCATGATCTCGCCATCACGGTTGACAACTCCATTGTGTCCTCCTCCCAGAGTGCTAAGAACCTTGGCGTGATCCTGGACAACAAACTGTCGTTCTCAACTAACATCAAGGCGGTGGCCCGTTCCTGTAGGTTCATGCTCTACAACATCCGCAGAGTACGACCCTGCCTCACACAGGAAGCGGCGCAGGTCCTAATCCAGGCACTTGTCATCTCCCGTCTGGATTACTGCAACTCGCTGTTGGCTGGGCTCCCTGCCTGTGCCATTAAACCCCTACAACTCATCCAGAACGCCGCAGCCCGTCTAGTGTTCAACCTTCCCAAGTTCTCTCACGTCACCCCGCTCCTCCGCTCTCTCCACTGGCTTCCAGTTGAAGCTCGCATCCGCTACAAGACCATGGTGCTTGCCTACGGAGCTGTGAGGGGAACGGCACCTCAGTACCTCCAGGCTCTGATCAGGCCCTACACCCAAATAAGGGCACTGCGTTCATCCACCTCTGGCCTGCTCGCCTCCCTACCACTGAGGAAGTACAGTTCCCGCTCAGCTCAGTCAAAACTGTTCGCTGCTCTGGCTCCCCAATGGTGGAACAAACTCCCTCACGACGCCAGGACAGCGGAGTCAATCACCACCTTCCGGAGACACCTGAAACCCCACCTCTTTAAGGAATACCTAGGATAGGATAAAGTAATCCTTCTCACCCCCTCCCCCCTTAAAATATTTAGATGCACTATTGTAAAGTGGTTGTTCCACTGGATGTCATAAGGTGAATGCACCAATTTGTAAGTCGCTCTGGATAAGAGCGTCTGCTAAATGACTTAAATGTAAATGTAATATATAGTACAGGGAACATAAGGTTGAATATATTATTATAGACCTGCTAGATCTACTGTCTCATTTATATTATGACAGACCAGCTAGATCTGTCTTTATTATATTACAACAGACCAGCTGTATCTACTGTCTCCATTTCACTTTGGCCATTGTTGTGGGCCTGCCCTCCCCTCAACAGCCTCAAATAGGCTATTTCATGTCACAAATAATATTTTCTATTATTAATCCAAAACGATGTCCTTTCTGTTCAAAAAAATATTCCTCCATTTGGGAATCGCTAAATGAATCGTCCTCCAACAAATCTGTCTCAATTACCCGATCAATATCTTCTAAAATTGTGTGTACAACTGTATATCTAGACTTAGATTTAGCTTTCCCTGACTTAGTCACCATACTGATTGATATATAAACAGCTGAAGATGCGCTTTACCAAAACAACGTTGTACGTAACATGTGGCTCCTTCCGGTATGAATCTTCAATGGCGAATGAACCTCCTTACGCCAGAGTTTACTACATGGGTTGGTCCTCCAACACATAAACATGACATATTTCTGTTTACCTCAGCTCATTGGCTATCTACCCAGCTAGATTTCAAGACGATCAGTGGTCATTGGGTTAAAATACAGTCAATCAACGAAACAGCGGTCATATCATTGGTGCACAATGATGTCATTACTTGTCTTCAAATCGGTTTCTTTCAGTCAATACATCCCGCGATGTCAGGTTTGATTGTGTTACAAACAAATCAGTTGATTGCAATGAAACCAAACATGACTGGAAAAGTCACGTTTAGTGTGTGTATTTACATCGAATGTGTCGTCGAAAATGGAACGAGACTGAATTCACGACAAGCGGTTCACAAAATGTTTCGTGTTGGGCTATATAATGTATTTTATCAAACAAAAGACAATTAATTGTGTAACAATGAGCATTGGGATTGCAAACAGAGGAAGATCGTCAAAGATAAACAATTTATTTTATTGCAATTTGTGATGTTACGCCTGTGCTGATTGAAATAGCTTTTTTTTAATGGGGCTTTGTTCTCAGATAATCGCATCGTATTCTTTCGCAGTAAATCCTTTTTTAAATCTGACAACGCAGTTGGATTAGCAAGATTCTAGGCTTTCGACCCATGTGAGACACTTGTATTTTCATGAATGTTTAATATGACTATTTATGTAGCGATCACCGTATGTGATCAGCTTTCATATGTTCACATGTTCTGAGCCAGGAACTTAAAATGTTAGCTTTTTTTACATGGCACATACTGCACTTTTACTTTCTTCTCCAACACTGTGTTTTTGCATTAATTTAAACCAAATTTAACATGTTTCAATATTTATTTGAGACTAAATAGATTGTGTATTACATTAAGTTAAAATAATAATAATATTAAGTTAAATTAATAAGAGATACACATATATAATACAGATATACATGTAACCGATGTGAAATGGCTAGCTAGTTAGCGGTGGGACCTGAAGACCTGAAGTAGTTGTTGCCCTTGCTCTGCGTGTGGCGCGATGGGTAATGATGCTTCGGGGGTGGCTGTTGTTAATGTGTGCAGAGGGTCCCTGGTTCGAGCTAGGGTCGGGGCGAGGGGACGGACGAAAGTTATACTGTTACATTGATGCTGTGATGCGGATCACTGGTTGCTGCGGAAAAGGAGGTCAAACGGGGGGTGAGTGTAACCCATGTGAAATGGCTAGCTAGTTAGCAGTTACGGATACAGGTATCCTGCGTGTGTGTGTGTGTGTGTGTGTGTGCGCGTATCCTGTGTTCTCTCCTTCTCCCCTCACAGGTGAAAATCATCAGTCACCAATCCAATCATCAGTCAGAAGACACACCTCCTCCTGTTTCCTACCCTATCACAGTTCCTTTCCCTTGGTTTAAAAACCCTGTCAGTTGTTTGCTCTAGAGCTCAATCTCTCTGTAAATGCCATGTCTGTAGGTCTCTGTGTTTCACTCTCTCATTGTGTATTAACCTCTCGTTTGTTTGAGCACCTCCATAGCACTTTGTCATCACCTGTGAGTATTGTTTTGGTTATGGTGTTTGTGTTTGATTGCTGGTGGGAAAAGGGGAAACCAAGACAAGTCGCCCATGGGCATACACTACCCGTAGGTAGACTTTGTTAAATACACTAGTTAGAACTGGGCAGACCACCCACTGTATTTTTGGTTAGTTAGTTAGCTGTTGTTAAAGTAGGCTAGTCTAGCTTAGGTTAAAAAAAAAAATACTTATTGTTTCTTTCCTTGGGTCCAGCTCAGCCCCCTTTCCTGCTCCCCCCCATTACCGTGTGTTTACAAATAAACCTCGAGTTTGACGGTAGATAGCACTCATGCAGCGCCAGACCATGACACTCCCACCACCAATCATGACTGTAGGCAAGACACACTTGTCTGTATTCCCACCTGGTTGCCGGCACACACGCTTGACACCATCTGAACCAAATAAGTTTCTTGGTCTCATCAGACCACAGGACATGGTTCCAGTAATCCATGTCCTTAGTCTGCTTGTCTTCAGCAAACTGTTTGCGGGCTTTCTTGTGCATCATCTTTAGAAGAGGCTTCCTTCTGGGACGACGGCCATGCAGACCAATTTGATGCAGTGTACGGCGTATGGTCTGAGCACTGTCAGGCTGAACCCCCTTCAACCTCTGCAGCAATGCTGGCAGCACTCAAACGTCTTTCCCAAAGACAACCTCTGGATATGACGCTGAACACGTGGACTCAACTTCTTTGGTCGACCATGGCGAGGCCTGTTCTGAGTGGAACCTGTCCAGTTAAACCGCTGTATAGTCTTGGCCACCGTATTGCAGCTCAGTTTCAACGTCTTGGCAATTTTCTTATAGCCCAGGCCATCTTATGTAGAGCAACAATTATTTTTTTCAGATCTTCAGAGTTCTTTGCCATGAGGTGCCATGTTGAACTTCCAGTGACCAGTCAGTATGAGGGAGTGTGAGAGCGATGACACCAAATGTAACACACCTGCTCCCCATTCACACCTGAGACCTAGTAACACTAATGAGTCACATGACACCGGGGAGGGAAAATGGCTAACTGGGCCCAATTCGGACATTTTCCAAATTGGGGGGTGTACTCACTTTTGTTGCCAGCGGTTTAGACATTAATGGCTGTGTGTTGAGCTATTTTGAAGGGACTGCAAATTTACACTTATACAAGCTGTACACTCACTACTTCTTATTCAGTGTTGTCACATGAAAAGATACTCATATTTACAAAAATGTGAGGCATGTACTCACTTTTGATGTACTGTATACATACACATTTACCTGTAACATACATACATAGTGGGGCAAAAAAGTATTTAGTCAGCCACCAATTGGGCAAGTTCTCCCACTTAAAGATGAGAGGCCTGTAATTTATCATAGGTACACTTCAACTATGACAGACAAAATGAGAAATCCAGAAAATCACATTGTAGGATTTTCAATTAATTTATTTGCAACTTATGGTGGAAAATAAGTATTTAGTCACCTACAAACAAGCAAGATGTCTGACTCTCACAGTCCTGTAACTTCTTCTTTATGAGGCTCCTCTGTCCTCCACTTGTTACCTGTATTAATGGCACCTGTTTGAACTTGTTATCAGTATCCAAAACTTACAGTCATGTGTGCATACATTCTACGTATGGGTGGTCCCGGGAATCGAACCCACTACCCTGGCGTTACAAGCGCCATGCTCTACCAACTGAGCTGTATAAAAGACATGTCCACAACCTCAAACAGTCACACTCCAAACTCCACTATGGCCAAGACCAAAGAGCTGTCAAAGGACACCAGACACAAAATTGTAGACCTGCAAATCAACTGTGGGAGCAATTATTAGGAAATGGAAGACATACAAGACCACTGATAATCTCCCTCGATCTGGGGCTCCACGCAAGATCTCGCCCCGTGGGGTCAAAATGATCACAAGAACGGTGAGCAAAAATCCCAGAACCACACGGGGGGACCTAGTGAATGACCTGCAGAGAGCTGGGTCCAAAGTAACAAAGCCTACCATCAGTAACACACTACGCCACCAGGGACTCAAATCCTGCAGTGCCAGATGTGTCCCCCTGCTTAAGCCAGTGTTTGGAGGACAAAGAGTGCTGAGTTGCATCCAAAGAACACCATACCTACTGTGAAGCATGGGGGTGGAAACTGCAAAGGGACCAGGACGACTGATCCGTGTAAAGTAAAGAATGAATGGGGCCATGTATTGTGAGATTTTGAGTGAAACCTCCTTCCACCAGCAAGGGCATTGAAGATGAAACGTGGCTGGGTCTTTCAGCATGACAATGATCCCAAACACACCGCCCGGGCAAAGAAGGAGTGGCTTTGTAAGAAGCATTTCAAGGTCCTGGAGTGGCCTAGCCAGTCTCCAGATCTCAACCCCATAGAAAATCTTTGGAGGGAGTTGAAAGTCCGTGTTGCCCAGCAACAGCCCCAAAACATCACTGCTCTAGAGATCTGCATGGAGGAATGGGCCAAAATACCAGCAACAGTGTGTGAAAACCTTGTGAAGACTTAGAGAACGTTTGACCTCCGTCATTGCCAACAAAGGGTATATAACAAAGTAGAGAAACTTTTTTTGTTATTGACCAAATACTTATTTTCCACCATAATTTGCAAATTCATTCATTAAAAATCCTACGATGTGATTTTCTGGATTTTTCTTCTCATTTTCTGTCATAGTTGAAGTGTACCTATGATAAATTACAGGCCTCATCTTTTTAAGTGGGAGAACTTGCACAATTGGTGGCTGACTAAATACTTTTTTGCCCCACTGTACATACACGCTACCAATTAACTGATTTAAGCTTACTGTTTTGTATTGAATGAGCCTCCTGTGTTTTGTACAGTAGCCACAACAGCACTCTGTAGAGTAGCACTATCGTGTAGCCAAAGGACAGCTAGCTTCCGTCCTCCTCTGGGTACATGGACTTCAATACAAAACACAGGAGGCTCATGGTTCTCACCACCTTCCACTGACTTCCACAGTAATATTGAACATTTTTTAACAGTTTTGAACAAATTCATTTAAAAAATAAAGCAAAAGAGAACTGTTTCGTATTTTTTCCCTACGTACTTAGCTAGCAAATGTAGCTAGCTAGCTGGTTTTCCCTACTAAAACACCAGTCTCAAAAAGAGTGATGCAAACTAAACTAAATCAAGAAACATACCTGGATTTCTCCAATAGTAACTTGTTTGCAAATGTTGGACTAATCATTACACCCTAGATCAGCTAGATGCAGGCAAAAGTGTAGAAGGCAGTATTGAATGTGTCACTCTCTGTCCATGTGTCACCTCAAATTTATCTCGACCTGTGTGCAATTAAGTTGTAAACTTTAATTCATAGGCTAGGTTGTAGAAAAATTACAGTATCATGTAGTAGACTAAACCTATAAATGTTCAATTGAACGGGGTAAATTGAATATGAATGACAATCATCCAATATGCTGTAATAGAAATAAGGCCATGGTTACGAGAAAATATATATATCGTCCTCCCTCATCTTAAACTGCACCAACCGCCTCACACACACACACCTTTAAGTACTGTTAACTTCAGGTATTTAGAATTTAGAATGCATAAAATACTGTATTTACGATAGCACAGCTTCTCCCTTTGTCCCTTAGTCTTCCAGCCCATTTTCTTTTGTGTAACCAGCTGTAATATCTGTTCCACCCGCTAGGCACGTTTTCCTTTATGACGTAATTTGTAATCAAGGTATAATTCATTCTGTGTATATGTAATTGTGTGATTTAGTTAGGTATTTAGTAAATAAATAATTAAACCCAATTTTGTATTGCTGATTCAACTTGTTAGCCAGAGTTCGTGAAGACAACGAAGAATTTACAACTTTCAGATGAGACCGAATTAAGGTTAGCATGTCATATCACTTAATCCGGCATAGCCAAAGACACAACAACAGGACTAAGATTGAATCGTACTACACCGGCTCAGACGCAGGTCGGATGTGGCAGGGCTTGCAAACTATTACAGACTACAAAAGGAAACCATAGCCGTGAGCTGCCCAGTGACACGAGCCAACCAGACGAGCTAAATAATTTCAACTCACTTCGAAGCAAGTAACACTGAACCACGCATGCGAGCACCAGATGTTTCCGGACGACAGTGTGATCATGCTCTCCGTAGCCAACGTGAGTAAGAGCTTTACAACAGGTCAACATCCACAAGGCCACATGGTCAGACGGATTACCAGGATGTGTACGCCGAGCATGCGCAGACCAACTGGCTAGTGTCTTCACTGACATTTTCAACCTCTCCCTATCCGAGTCTGTGACACCAAAATGTTTAAAGCAGACCACCATAGTCTCTGTGCCCAAGAACACTAAGGTAACCTGCCTAAATGACTACCGACCCGTAGCACTCATGTCTGTAGCCATGAAGTGCTTTGAAAGACTTGTCATGGCTCACAACACCATTATACCAGTAACGCTAGAACCTCTCCAATTTGCATACCACCACAACAGATCCTGAGATGACGCAATCTCTATTGCACTCCACACCTGGACAAAAGGAACACCTACATGAGAATGCTATTCATTGACTACAGCTCAGCGTTCAACACCATAGTGCCCTCAAAGCTCATCACTAACCTAGGGACCCTGGGACTAAGCATCTCCCCCTGCAACTGGATCCTGGAATTCCTGACAGGTCGCACCCAGGTGGTAAGGGTAGGTAACAACACATCCGCACACCGATCCTCAAAACAGGGGCCCCTCAGGGGTGCTTGCTCAGTCCCCTCCGGTACGCTCTGTTCACCTATAACTGCCTGGCCAAGCACAACTCCAACACCATCATTAAGTTTGCCGATGACCACAGTGGTAGGCCTGATCACCGATAACGATGAGACAGCCTATAGGGAGGAAGTCAGACCTGGCAGTGTGGTGTCAGGAAAACAACCTCTCCCTCAACGTGATCAAGGCAAAGGAGATGATCGTGGACTACAGGAAAAGGAGGGCCGAGCACACCCTCATTCTCATTGACAGGGCCTTTCTCGAACAGATTGAGAGCTTCAAGATCCTTGCTAGTTCATTGGTGATGTGGACTACATGGTCCAAACATACCAAGACAGTCATGCAGAGGGTTTCGACAAAACCGATTTCCCATCAGGAGATTTGGCATGGATCCTCAGATCCTCAAAAAGTTTTACAGCTGCACCATTGAGAGCATCCTGAATGGTTGCATCACTGTCTGGTATGGTAACTGCTCGGCCTCCGATCACAAGGCACTACAGAGGGTAGTGCGTACGTCCTTGGTACTTCACTGGGGCCAAGCTTCCTGCCATCCAGAACCTATTTATCAGGTCTGCATCTGTCCTCGTGCTCCTAGACCTTAGTGCTGCTTTTGATACCATCGATCACCACATTCTTTTGGAGAGATTGGAAACCCAAATTGGTCTACACGGACAAGTTCTGGCCTGGTTTAGATCGTATCTGTCAGAAAGATATCAGTTTGTCTCTGAATGGTTTGTCCTCTGACAAATCAACTGTAAATTTCGGTGTTCCTCAAGGTTCCGTTTTAGGACCACTATTGTTTTCACTATGTATTTTACCTCTTGGGGATGTCATTCGAAAACATAATGTTAACTTTCACTGCTATGCGGATGACACACAGCTGTACATTTCAATGAAACATGGTGAAGCCCCAAAATTGCCCTCGCTAGAAGCCGGTGTTTCAGACATAAGGAAGTGGATGGCTGCAAACTTTCTACTTTTAAACTCGGACAAAACAAGAGATGCTTGTTCTAGGTCCCAAGAAACAAAGAGATCTTCTGTTGAATCTGACAATTAATCTTAATGGTTGTACAGTCATCTCAAATAAAACTGAAGGACCTCTGTGTTACTCTGGACCCTGATCTCTCATTTGACAAACATATCAAGAGTGTTTCAAGGACAGCTTCTTTTTTTATCTACGTAACAAAAATCCGAAACTTTGTCCCAAATTTTGGGGTTTCAGGACAGCACTTTGAGATATCAGCTGATGTACTAAGGGCTATATAAGTAAATTTGATTTGGTGTCAGAGGAAGGCCCCCAAAAAATTGCCAAAGACTCTAGCCACCCTAGTCATAGCCGATCCTTCTCTGGTACCGCACGACAAGCGGTACCGGAGCGTCAAGTCTACATCCAAAAGGCTTTTTAACAGCTTCTACCGCCAAGCCATAAGACTCCTGAACAGTAAATCAAATGGCTACCCGGATTATTTGAATTGCCCCCCCCCACTTTTTACAGCTGCTACTCTGTTTAATATCTATGCATAGTCTCTTTACCTCAACCTACATGTAGAGTACCAGTCAAAAGTTGGTATACACCTATGCATTCAAGGGTTTTTCTTTATTTCCACTATTTTCTACATTGTAGAATAATAGTGAAGTCATCAAAACACAAAAAGAATCATGTAGTAACCCCCCCCAAAACAGTGTTAAACATATCAAAATATATTTTAGATTTGAAAAAGTAGCCACCCTTTGCCTTGACAGCTTTGCACCCTCTTGGCATTCTCTCAACCAGCTTCAATTTGAATGCTTTTCCAACAGTCTTGAAGGAGTTAACATATGCTGAGCACTTGTTGGCTGCTTTTCCTTCACTCTGCGGTGCAACTCATCCCAAACCAGCTCAATTGGGTTGAGGTCAGGTGATTTTGGAGGCCAGGTCATCTGATGCAGCACTCAATCACTCTCCTCCTTGGTCAAGTAGCCCTTACACAGCCTGGAGGTGTGTTGGGTCATTGTCCAGTGGAAAAACTGGACTAGTCTCACAAAGCCTGAAATAGATGGGATGGTGTATTGCTGGTGAATGCTGTGGTAGCCATGCTGGTTAAGTGTGCCTTGAATTCTAAATAAATCACAGACAGTGTCACCAGCAAAGCACCCCCACACTATCACACATCCTCTTCCATGCTTCACGGTGGGAACCACACATCCAGAGATCATCCGTTCACCTACTCTGCATCTCGCAAATACACGGCAGTTGGAAGCAAAAATCACACCTTTGGATTCAGACCAAAAGGACAGATTTCCACCGGTCTAATGTCCATTGCTCGTGTTTTTGCCCCAAGTAAGTCTCTTCTTATTGGTGTCCTTTAGTAGTAGTGGTTTCTTTGCAGAATTTCGACCATGATGGCCTGATTTACTCTGAACAGTTGATGTTGAGCTGTGTCTGTTACTTGAACTTTGAAACATTTATTTGGCCTGCAATTTCTGAGGCTGGAAACTCTAATGAACTTATCCTCTGCAGCAGAGGTAACTCTGCTGCAGAGTTAAATGTTCCATATTGACTGACCTTCATGTCTTAAAGTAATGATGGACGGTCATTTCTCTTTGCTTATTTGAGGTGTTCTTGCTATAATATGGACTTGGTCTTTTACCAAATAGCGCCATCTTCTGTATATCACCCTACCGTGTCACAACAACTGATTGGCTCAAACGCATTAAGGAAAGAAATTCCACTATTTAACTTTTAACAAGGCATACCTGTTAATTGAAATGCATTCCAGGTGACTACCTCATGAAGCTGGGTGAGAGAATGCCAAGAGTGTACAAAGCTGTCATCAAAGCAAAGGGTGGCTATTTGAAGAATCTCAAATATATTTTGATTTGTTTAACACTTTTTTTGGTTACTATATGATTGCATATGTGTCATTTCATAGTTTGTCTTCACTATTATTCTACAATGTAGAAAATAGCAAAAAATAAAGAAAAACCCTGGAATGAGTAGGTGTACTAAAACGTTTGACCGGTAGTGTATGTAGTATATATTATTTGCTCAGAAAACTTGAGGATCCAAATAAAACCACCCGAGGGCTAAATTTGGCCGGCAGTTAGGGAACCCTATTCTAGATTGTAGCGGGGTGAACAGGCCGTGGCTAAGGTGGTTAGGGTCCTTGATCTTCCTGTGACACCGGGAGCTGTAGATGTCCTGAAGGGCAGGCAGTGTGCCCCCAGTGATTAGTTGGGCTGACCCCACCACCCTCTGGAGAGCCCTGTGATTGAGGACGGTGCAATTGCAGTACCAGGCCGTGATACAGCCCGACAGAATGCCCTCAATGGTGCAGCTGTAGAGGTTTGAGGGTCTTAAAGGTCAGGCCAAATTTCTTCAGCCTCCTGAGATTGAAAAGGTGCTGAACTCAAGGGACCATTCGAGGTTGTGTGCACACCGAGAAACTTTTAAGCTTTTGACCTTCTCCATTGCGGCCCAGTCAATGTGGAAAGGGACGTGCGCTCTCTGCTGTTTCCTGTCATCTACAATCAGCTCCTTCGTTTCATTGACGTTGAGGGAGAGGTTATTTCCTGGCACAACTCCACCACGGCTCTCACCTCCTCCCTGTAGGCTGTCTCGTCACTGTTGGTAATCAAGCCTACCACGGTTGTGTCGTTGAGTTGATCATTCAGTATGAGACGAGTGTGGCCACGCAGACATGGGTGAACAGGGAGAACAGGAGGGAGTGTGTCTGCCCCAGGTCTGTGTTTCATAGCGAGTCATACTACAAGACAGGTCGTGGGAGACAATGCTCGGAAATGGATTTTAAATATTGACAAGTGGCAGTTGGGACGTTGAGTGCGCATTGTCAACATGCTCTTTTTGGCCAAAACACTTGCAGACTCAAGTGTTGACTATCGAACACAACAGCAAGTGGTTCTCGATAAAGGGGTTAAGGGCCAAGTGTTTGGTTTGAGATTCAGCCCTCACTCACACCACTCTTGCATATGCAGCCTACCTTTGAAGCATCTTTTTGAGTAGCATATTCCTCTTCAGTGCTTCCTGTGCCATCCACATATGTGCATTGGTCAAGTTATCAGGTTGCTAGCTAGCAAGGTAACATGACTAGCTAGCTAAACAATGTTATCAAACCAAAAAAATAGCAGCTCAGGAGTAGTTTAAAACGGCCCATGATATGCACATGAATCTGGGGTATAAAAAAAATAAAAATAGCTCCGGTAATCTTGGGAGTAACTTTTACAAGATTTTGGTTAGAGGCATAGCAACATAAAGGCGCAAGCATCAACTGTACCATCTTTGCTGTAGCCGTGTTTCCCCTTAAAAAGATCTGTGTGGAAACAGATGCACTTAACTTCTAGCGTGGTAAACGAAATGGACTCGCAATGAATGGAATAAAAAAAATGTACGCCGATAAACATGTCACGCGTTATTAACACATCCACTTTGACAGCCCAGAAGATTAAAACTATTTGACTAGAATTGTCACATTTTACCCCATCAAAAACATAACACAATCTCCCCATCCATACCTCTTTGATAGTCCGCACAACCTCAAACTCAGCTGAAGTGTGGAAGTCATAGCCTTCCTTGCGCAGTAGCAGGCGTAGGTAGCGTGAGACATCCCGCCCAGCAATGTCCACCCGCATGATAGAGTGAGGGATGGCAAAGCCTTCATAGATGGGCACAGCATGGGTTACCCCATCACCAGCATCCAGCACCACTCCTGTTGTCCGCCCTGTGGCATATCTGCAATATCCAAAGAGATATTCAAAACTGTTCCACTGTTTATGCTAATGATTATTACATAATTTTCATTTCTCTACAGTTATTAATGCATTATACATGCCATATTAGCCTGGAATTTCAACCTCTGGAGAATTTATTTTGTAATGTTCTGGTATGTAAAAACATTACCCTGGCAAACAAGAGGCAAGATAGCTAGCTACAGAGGCCAGACAAACTTACAAGCTTAATACTGCCTGCATGGAGATGAAGAGCGCTGGTACATTGAAGGTCTCAAAGAACACCTCTGCTGCACGCTCACGGTTTTTACTTGGGTTTAAGGGGGCCTCTGTTAAAAGCACAGGATGCTAAAGAACATTAGGAGAGATGGAAAAGAAAGTCAATGCAGTTAAACAGTTAAAAACAAAAGCCCACATTCATATTCACCTTTCAAGAAACCCTGAGAGAAAAAAACATCTAAAATCAGATGTTATTTGTTACGTACACCAAATACAACAGGTGTAGACCATACAGTGAAATGCTTACTTACGTCTCATGATCTAATTAAAAGTACCCAGAATGTGTGTTACAGAAACCAGAGAAAAATACCTCTTCAGAGAAGGTCTGTAGTTGCTCCTTAGAGTACACATATTGCCAGATGCGCTCCATGTCATTCCAGTCCTTAACAATACCATGCTCCATAGGGTACCGCACAGACAGAAGTCCCCTGTGTTCCTACAACCACATGGAGATCAACAGGTGTTGGGAATAATGGCTATAACTATATTATTGTTTAAAAATACCGCTTCAGTGTCATAACGGCCTAAATATAAGCATACACCATGAAGCCCATTAGCCTATATTATGAGTTACACAATGGGGCCATGGGCATCGGTCTTAGAAAACACTGTACATACCTCTGCTTTTGGGCCAATGAAGAGATCTCCCTCCAGCGCACCTGCCATCACCCGAACATGCTTGGGACGACCCACACTAAAAGGTAAAGACATGGATTATATTACATACTTTAATTTAATCAAAGCATTTCAGTAAAATACATTGCAGGGCCTTGAGAAAATATGAATACCCCTTGACTTATTCTCAAGTCTTGCCATAGATTTTCAATCAGATTTAATTCACTGTCTTCTTGGTAAGCAACTCCAGTGGGGATGTGGCCTTGTGTTTGAGATTATTGTGCTGCATCTTCAGTTCTCCTACCACAGCTATGAAATTAACTGTTTTAAAAAGTCACCATTGGCCTCATGGTGAGATGTCTGGCAACTGAGTTGGGAAGGATGCCTGTATCTTTGTCGGTGACTGGGTGTATTGATACACCATCTAAAGTGTCATTTATAACTTCACCATGCTCAAAGACATTCAACGTCCGTTTTATTTAAATTTTACCAATAGGTGGCCTTCTTTGCAAGGCACAGGGAAACCTCCCTGGTCTTTGCGGTTGAATCTGTGTTTGAAATTCACTACTCGACTGGGGGACATTACAGATAATTGTATGTGTGGTACAGAGATGAGGTAGTCATTCAAAAATCATGTTAAACACTATTATTGCACACAGAGTCCATGCAACTTTGTGTATTATGGGACTTAAAACAATTTTACCCCTGAACTTACTTAGGCTTGACATAACAAAGGGGTTGAATACTTGACTCAAGATATTTCAGCTTTCATTTTAAAACTAATTTGTAAAAATGTCTAAAAACATCATTCCAATTTGAATTTATTGTAGGTAAGCCCAACAGACAAAAAAAAATCTACATTTAATCCATTTCAAATTCAGGCTGTAACAAGTGGAAAAAGTCAGATGTGAATACTTTCTGAAGGCACTGTAGGTATTTAATATTATAGCGTTGATGGCTGAATGTGTGTGATCTTACTAGTTTGGAAAGCAGTATTTGGGGATCTGGTCTCCTGCAAAACCAGCTTTAACAACACCAGAGCCCTGAAAGAGAAAGTAAGAAAATCCAAATGTGGCCCCTAGCAAGCTAGCTACATAAATTAACTAATTTATTATAGAGGCCGAGGGTGGCTCTGACACCATCTGTTCTTCTTGTTTGTATAGTGATGTCATGAGACCGTGCTGAGGGGGAAACACCAGCACGCAGGAATCCTATAAACTACTGTATCAGAAGTAAAAAATATAATTTCCCTTGTTGTTCATCACAATTATTGTACTCTAATGCTTGACTACAGTCAGTAACACAATGATGCACAAGTAAATTAAGCTTTCTTTAATTTCCCAATGATGCTGATTTCAAGTAGCCTGAAGCGGAAACTGATCATCTAACCTAGATGAGCTAATAATCCATCCTCATTCATGTCCTCTCTTTCATTGCTCACGTCTTAATTATAGCTGGCTAGATAGCTAGCTAGCTCACCCTGTCTAGCAAGATAATAGCTAATGTTTGACTGTGAGCTTTCCCTAGTTAGCATAGGGATGAGGATGGGTCGGGGATGCAACCGGGTCGGGGATAGTGTTAGTTATAAGTTAGCTTGGTTACCACCCACATTCCCAACTGCTATAGTAGATTTTAGCTAGCGAGACTAAATTACTGACTGATGAGCAAAACTAGTCTGAGGCTTCAGCAAATTTTTCTCACTCTGGCTTTAGCTAATTTACCTCATCTACACAGAACAAAAATATAAAACGCACCAATTGTTGGTCCCATGTTTCATGAGCTGAAATAAAAGACCCCAGAAATGTTCCATATGCACAAAATAATTTTGCTTACAATTGCAACAAATGTTTACATCCCTGTCAGTGAGATTTTCTAATTTATCCACCTGACATGTGTGGCCTATCAAGAAGCTGATTAAACAGAATGATCATTGCATATGTAGGTGCACCTTGTGCTGGGGACAATAAAAGGCCACAAAAATGTAGAGTAGTCACACAACACAATGTTACAAATGTTTCAAGGTTTGAGTGAGGATGCAATTGGCATGCTGACTGCAGGAATATCCACCAGAGCTGTTGCCAGATCATTTAACGTTAATTTCTTTACCACAAGCTTCCTCTAACGTAATTTTAGAGCATTTTTCAGTATGTCCAACCGGCCTCACAACCACGTGTAACCACGCCAGCCCAGGGCTTCCACATCCAGCTTCTTAAACTGCGAGATCGTCTGAGACCAGCCACCCGGACAGCTGATGAAACTGTGGGTTTGCACAACCTAAGGGAAGCTCATCGTCCTCACAAGGGTCTTGTCCTGAATGCAGTTTGGCGTTGTGACTGACTTCGGTGGGCAAATGCTCACCTTCGACGGTCACTGGTATGCTGGAGAAGTGTGCGCTTCGCGGATTAATCGTGGTTTCAACTGTACCGGGCAGATGGCAGAGTGTATGGCATCGTGTGGGCAAGCGGTTTGCGGATGTCAACGTTGTGAACAGAGTGCCCCGTTGGGGTTATGGTATGGGCAGACAAACTACGGACAATGAACACGATTGCATTTTCTCGACAGCAATATACCGTGACGAGATCCTGAGGCCCATTGTTGTGCCATTCATCTGCTGCCATTACCTCATGTTTCAGCCTGATAATGCTTGGCCCCATGTCGCAAGGATCTGTACACAATTGCTGGAAGCTGAAAATGTCCCAGTTCTTCCATGGCCTGCATACTCACCAAACATGTCACCCATTGAGCAAGTTTGGCATGCTCTGGATCGATATGTACAACAGCTTGCTCCAGTTCCCGCCAATATCCAGAAACTTCATTCAGCCATTGTAGAGGAGTGGGACAACATTCCACAGGCCACAATCATCCTGATCAACTCTGCGAAGGAGATGTGTTGCTTAGGCAAACGGTGGTCACACCAGATACTGACAGGTATTCTAATCCACACCCCTATTTTTTTTGTTTTGTTTAAGGTATCTGTGACTAACAGATGCAAATCTGCATTCCAAGTCATGTGAAATCCATAGATTAGGGTCTAATGAGTTTATTTCAATTGACCGATTTTCTTATATGAACTAACTCAGTAAAATCTTTGAAATTGTTGCATGTTAAGTTTATATTTATGTAACTAGCAAATGAAATTGTTTGCAAAAGATAACCGTGTTTTCCCCTACTAACACGGACTTTGCTTATACTAACGTTAGCTCGCAAGTTTGAGGTAAATGTAGCTAGTTAACTAAATTATAGTACAATAGCTATATGACTGAAATATGTGGTTGTCCCACCCATCCACTGAAACCCACCTGGCTAGCTTTAGTTATCTAATTAATGGACTAATTGTAGCGATGGCTACATCGTTCGGGATTAAGAGTACGGATAATATAACTAGCCATTTGAGCATCAGAGCATCTGCTAAATTACTAAAATGTCAATGTAACGTTAGCTAGTGTACGTTAAACAGCTTGCTAGCTAGTTAACGGGTATAAACAAGACCGCAACCACATTGAACCGCAGACTAACGTTAGCGAGTGATGCATTTATTTTTTACTAAGGTCAGCTACAAATTGTTTGCGAGCTAGCTAACGTTAACCACTTACATTATCAATCACCACAGGCTGATTTGCTATTATATCGTAGGACTCCATGGTGATACAACGAGCTATCCACTCTTTATTGAATCCTGTTTTCCTAGCTAGAACGTAATATCGTCTGTTGGTGGAAAAAATGCAACACTGAAGAAAGAACATGTACGTATAGAGCTTCTCAACTATAATAGCTAATCGACGTACAGTCGAAGACTACGTACAGCCCCATAAGCCAATCGCAAGCCATTGCAAGTGAAAAAACGTTGACGCTACAAAGGAACGTACGGCCACAATGTTGAAAAACATTTTGGTCTGAGTAACTTCTTTTAGATAGACTGTGACCAGACGTTCTTATTATTATACACTTCAAAATATTAAAGGAAGGTCAGCTCTTTGTATATCATGTTAATAGATTAGTTAAGCCGAACTCAAAATGTAAATGTGTTCAAACCATGCAATTACCAGTTATGACTGACACTAACATTTTTATTTTATCTGATATCTCCATACAAATTGAAAAAAAAACTGACAAATCTGCAAAAACCTGTTTCGATTAGGCTACAGCACCACCAGATGGCACTGAAATAACGTGGAATGTGGGACTTTACAATTAGGATAGTGTCTTCCCACAGTTCCTGTAGAGTGCCATTCTTTCTTCTGACAACATAAGCAAGACTACAAATGGGATGTTTCACTTTTCTTACTTGCAGATGTATCATTCAGGCCACTATGTTGTCAAACAATATAAGCCTACTTTGAGAATTTAGAGGATAGTATTAAGACCTGTAAGAAACATTCGCTAAAACAGACTATATTAAGAGTCTAAATGGCATTGGTTATGCTCTTTTAGTCTGACTGACAGATTCAATTTACTTTACATAAGTTATTATTTCTACTCTCCACATTTTGCATGGACCAATGCACTCGACCTGCTTTTCCTTTCAGCCACTTCATGTGTGATTATACAGCCAGCCACCAGAGCAGTTAGTACAGTAAGTACAGTAAGAGAGAGTATCTGTATCCTTTGGTGGGCACCCTATCACTAATGAGTTGTCTGCTAAACCAATCTCAAGACTTTCACACAGACAGAAATGTCCTTGTCTGAAACTTCTTTCTTCATGTTATGGTGTTTTAACACCATCTACAGTGGGAAAATGTAACCTCGTCTCGATGACACTACCAACAATGTGTAAATTAACCTTGGCCTAGAGATAATTGTTTTCCCCCAGAACGCTTTGTAACAATTTGACTTACCAACCACAATTTGACTTACCACCCACCGTTAGAGGTGGCATGCCCCTAATGATTTATGAAAGGGTACCGGTGGCCAGATCTAACAACTTTCAATTAATCACTAGTAAAACATGCTATCTTCTAAATGTTTTATCCTACAAATTGATAACATTACAGGAGGACGATATTCTGCCCTCTGATACCTTTGTCAAGTCTTCAAGCTCAACAGAGAGATATGTGGAAGAACAGTAGAGGTATGAAGATCTCTGTCATCACTGGAGCTAGTTGATCTTAAAAGTGCAGCAGCTTGGACTGGCTTCTCTGTCAGAGAGGGTCCAATGAGAGAGGAGATAGACAGTGCTCTTCAGCAAAAAGGCAACCCACTGGAAGCCGTGCGGAAGCAATAAATAGGCAACCACAGCAGCATTTCAAGGTCTACCTCTCAGTCCTACTCTCATGATTAAAGAGGGAAAGGTCAGATGGAGAGGCCACAGATTAAATATAAAGGCAAACATTGACAATGCACTTTACCAATAAGATTAGATAATATTACGACAAAAGTTGTTGTAATTCACCCGTTTATTTTATTTACTCGATTTGTGTATTATTTCTCATTATGGTGACTGAGACCTTTCTTTACCGTGTAGATAGAAACATTATCAGTATATAAAAGTGTTTGTGTTGAAAGCACAGGTGGTACCCAGTGTTGTTACCAGCAGACCTTCTAGAGTTGGAAACATCACCAATAGACAGCAGCACCACATAAATTAATCAGCAGGGTTGCAGGGCTTTTACATATATTTTTTAGGAACTCATGGGGGGGGGAGCATTGTAAATTCATGCCTAGTTTACTCTGCATGGGAAACTGAGAAAACATAATAAAGATGAGAAAATAGGAGCGTTGTATAGACCGAGAGTGGCGAGGTGCTAAGGCACAATGGTTGGCAATCAGGTTGTGATTTCTGTAATTTCATGTTCCAGTTTTATCCTGATCAGTTACAGGGGGGGGTAGGGATCCATACAAGGTACGTAAATGAACGCCAAGACCCGCACAGTCAAATGCCACCCATGTGGGGAAATGAGACTCATCAAGTGGCAGCTGCTTTCAACTCTCATTACCCCTAATACACAGCACAAAGAGACGCAACAATTTTGACTAAAATATGAGGTTTATTAAGATATTGTGTTTACAAAGACACAGATGAGTCGTTCTGCTATAGCATAATCTTGAGATGAGTGTGATGATCTCTGAAAAATATTTCTGTGGCAAAGGTCATCTTACAAATGTCCTTGTGTTCCATTAGTCATAACAGATCTATTAGCCACACTTTTACCCAAGCAACTAAAGCTATCAGAGCAACCAGGGCATAAGGGCATCAGGAAATGCCTAATAAAAAATATGGCATCAGGACAATTCAAAAGCAACATGGAGGAACTGGTAAATATGGACTGAGCCAATATGTGAGTATGGCCCCAGGTGACTGTTTCAATGCAGGTACACGTTCTTGCATGTCTAATACCAGGGTTAAAATTCAAGAGGCAGAGCTGCTTTATATGACCTATTCAACTGCCAAGAACAAAAAAATAATACACTACAAATCCCTCTATTTTTCTTCCACAGAAGTGAGGTTACACACAGGCCAATGTGACTTTGTTCTGTGACCACAGGAGGTATTGGTGGGAATTGATTAACATTTGAACCAATGGCATTTGACTGGGTGATCCCTGCTGTTTCAGACTAAGGATGGGTGGACTAGTGCAGACTTCCTACATCCCATTCCTCATGTGTTTAGGAATATGCTGTGTACCTGCTCCAATAAGGAAAAGGGACAGTGTGGTTTTGTTTCATCACTTTACTTGGGTTCAAAATACCCACATAACCCTATAATTTAACATACACACACTTGCCATAACTATTCTTGACAGTCCACAGAAAACATCATCAGCTGAGCAAACTGTTTACAGGGCAAATGCAGATCCGGCTTATTTGGAAGTACCTATATTGGCCCCAACAGGATAAGTGATAAGTAAACCCATGAATTGATACAGATTTCTGTTTCTGGGAGAAAATATGTGATTCTTGAAAAAGAATGTCAAACTCAACCCTGTAATCATATCTCACTGAAGAACACAGAATGTGACCGCTTTCTCATCTGTGAACAACTTATTAATTAGCTTTTTTTACAGCATATGTTGTCTCATAAGTATTGTATAAGTGAGGGATTGATAGTGAGAGGAGTAAGGGGGAGGAATAGAATGCTTGAGAATCTGACATTTTTATTCTTGACTGTATTTGGTGAGTGAGTGACGGAGTGGAAACAGAATAGAAAAAGATACCAAATAAGAATTGATAAACAAATTAGAAATGGATACAGTACAGTTGTGACAGTTTTACTGCTTGGCTACAAATGGTCATTAACACACTATACATGTTTATTTTCATCTATTTGGAAGACACTTATCTATAGCACCCTGCAAAAAGTGAAAACAATACGTTTGGATGGATCTTTCAGTTTCATTAGAGTCAACCTTTAATATAAATATTTTCACATATAGATCTCAACCATTTCCCATTGGTAGTGATATTGATTTACAGGTATGGGTCACACAGTCTTACTTCAACATTGTCTGCTCATGTTTAAGAACATAAACACTTTCCCTTTGGGGTGTGGATAGCATTTACTAGCCTGCTGTAAAACCAGGGCTGCAATTTAAGGTAGTAGAAAATGTGAGTGCACCACAAAATCAAATGTATTATTTTGTGAAAGATTCACTCTAAATCATAATGAAATAGATTGCAGAAAAGGAGAAAATGCTGACAGACATTGCTTTGATATATCTAAGGGCACCTACAGAAAAGAAGAAAGAAAAACATGAAATGCAATAAAATACAACTTTTTTTATTTATCTTCTGTAAAGCTACTGTAACATCTTTTGGCATTCTAACTTTGTTGATAAAGATAAACCCTGCAGAAAGGAATACATAGAATGTACAAAACATTATCTGGCTTATAAAAGCTCATCGCTAACTACCCAGTAAACAGAGAACGTTCTTCAGACATTGGATAAAAATTAAGCAGAGCCATACATTTAAATATATGTATCTGACAATTTGAATTATCCAAATATATGACCTCAAATTATTAAAACATCCTAGAAATGTTCTGAGAATTATATATTTAAGAAAAGGCAGCCAGCTTACAAATGTTTAGAGAAAACATGGCATGATATTTGCAAATACTTACTGTATATGGCATACTGAACTTTATTTTACCCGCAAAAGGAAATATTGCACACATTCATGAATGAGTTACAGTTTGGTCATATTGGATATTCATTCTTGTAACTGCCAAATGGAATGGCTGAAAATGTGTTTACAAGAGTAGATTAGAGGGTAAACAGATATAAATCATTCTATTATAAACCAATTATCCCACATTGCAATACAAGAGGCATATCAGGTACCATACACACCACACAGGGCTAAACTACACACCAGATCTATTACTGTACATACAAAGACTCAGTGGACCTCAGTGAGAGAGCAAGGATATACAGTAGGATATTATTCCATGTGCTGCTGTCAGAGTACAGAGTGTATTCATTTACTGCCCCTTTTCTTTTGTTATATGGCCCTAGATGTATAGTTGCTGCATGGCACATTTTATTATCAAAGTCAGCCACTAGCACAGTAATATATTTGGCAGTAAACATTGGTGGGTACAAAACATGTCTGTGACAGGTACTGTGCCTTAAATCACTAGTTTTCAATGTCAGTCCTTGTCAAAGTTTTGTTTCAATACAAATTCCATAACGTTATTCTGTCATGGGTCTGTTTACAAACAAACCAGTTATGAGGATTTTATTGACATGGTGTGATCTTAGCCAAGTCATTTGCCGGTGTAAAGATCACATGATTCCTATCTATGAAGGAAATCATTAACACATGCTTTTGGAGAACTATCCCTTTAAACCCACATCAATATCATGAATGAACCATTGGAAGTGGTTAGCACTTGGCATCCCTTAACATGCATATTCCATGAGTCTCTGCATGAGGGAAGGAATTGCACAAAGGAGGGTTGAAAGGATAGCGAATTCTATAAAAACACAATTATAGCAGTAGCCATCCATGATCCAGGATTAACAGGAGTAAAATGTGAGAAAAGGACCATCTGAAAATCTCACATTATTCAAACATGACTTTGAGTGGAATCCAAGAGGATTTGAAGGTCAATTTAAAAGTCCTTCAATTATAGTCAATTTTAAAGACTTTTGTGCTGCCATGCAAGTTTGACTATCATGACAACACATTTGGCTACACTATAGCAGTGGTACTCAAACCTTTCAAGCAGGAACACTTTTTTTTTGGCCAGAATTTCTGTGACCCCACACCTCAAATCTAATTACAGCCTTAAAAATAAATAAAAAAACATTCAAAAATATAAAAAATAAAATAAAAATTGGTAAATTTCTATTTTTACATCAACAAATAGCTTTCAATTAACTTCCATCTCTCTTATCAAATTAAGAGAATCAATAAATACATTAACTCAATTCAATATTATTTTTCAAATCATCTTTCTCAAATTGAATTTATATTTATAAATACATTAATATAAATATCAATATTATTTTTCAAATCATCTTTCTCAAATTGTTTATATATATATATATATATATATATATATTCCATTTAAATATAAGGTGCTTTTATATATATATATAAATATAAATATAAATATAAATGCATACATTTTGTCCTATAAATTAATTGCTTACATTTACATTCATGCATGCATACATTTTGTCCTATAAATTAATTGTACATTTGTTGCATTTTTTTTTAAATCCCGCAACCCCACCCCAACTTTGAATATTACTGCTCTGTAGAGACCCAAATAATACATTGCAATATTATGTTGGTGTTAAGCACACCTTTTACTCCAGTGCTTGCAGTGAAGAAGACCTTTGCACCGTCATAAAATCAGACTTCCTCTAAGGTGTAAAAACACATACCTAATTGAAAACACTGTAAAATGACTGTTGGGGCACAGTGTTCTTACTTTCACGTTTCTCTCCATTCCCACTGAAGAGGTCAACCATTGATTTCTAAGAAACAAAAAAACATTGACATGTGAATCATTTGAACAACCTCTGTCAACCCTTGCTCCAGCAAAAATCTCAGCAAGACAACCTTCAATGCATGGTCAAGACAATGACAAGTTCTATACTTTCGCTCTCCCTATCTGAATGGGTTGGGACTATACATTCATGCTGATCGATCCTTTGCTCAAGATTGACCCCTTAGTGACTTCTGTGCTGACAATAGAGAGAGGGAAGCTCTCATAACTCTCTGGTGCCCCCCAGCAGCGGCAGCGGTATAGGGTAGATTTGAGCTCTTTCTGGAAGTTACTGTTGAGAAAGCCATAGATGATGGGGTTGACACAAGTAGAGGCCATGGCTGTGAGGTGGCAGGCAGAGAAGATGATGTCATGCTGGCAGGATGGGATGGCCTGGTGATTCCAGTCAAACACGGTGTTGAAGATGTTGAGCGGGAGCCAGCAGAGGGCAAACACTGCCACGATGGAGGCCAACATGGCATTGATCCTCTTTGACCCCTTGGCCTTCTTCTGGCGGTTGTCCCTGGTTCGCTCCACCATGTATTTTCTCCGTCTGAGACGCAGGAAGATGCGCAAGTAGCAGACCAGGATGAGGATGACGGGAAGGCAGTACTGGAAGAGCAGCAGGGAGGTGGTGTAGGCCAGTCGTTTGTGCTCTGAGGGCCACCGCTCCATACAGATGAAGTGGTCAGTGAAGGGATTGAAGGGGAGGCTAATGTTCTGGAAAGGACTGTTGGTGAGAACGTTGAAGGAGAAGAAAGGCAGAGAGATGAAGCAGGCCACCATCCAGGTGATGGCTACAGCCAGGTAGGAGTGGCCCACAACAGGCTTCCATCCAGTGGGGTGGATGATGAGTTGGTGGCGCTCCATGGCTATGAGGACCAGGGAGAAGACAGAGACTGTGACAGAGATGCACTGGACAAAGGGTGTGACCTTACAGAGTGCCTCCCCCAAGATCCAGCGATCCATTAGGGTGTAGATGATGGTGACCGGCAGGCACACGATGCACATGAGGATGTCAGAAATTGACAGGTTGGCGATGAATATGTTGGTGACATTCCTCATCTCCTTCTGCCGTGTGATGACAAACACCAGGCAGATGTTACCGATAAGGCCCACCCCAATCAGTGCGCTGTAGGCAACTATCAGGAAGGTTGTGCCACTCATGGAGGTGGGGCACTCGTCTGTGTCGCCCCATGGCATCTCTTTCCACCAGGCGTGATGACTACTATTGTTCATATGGGGCACCTCCATGATAGAAGTCAGAACTTATTTTGTAGCCTGGGATCCAGAAGTTTTAGTATGGTGTTTCCCTCCACAGTCTTTGTTTGATGTCTGAAAGAGAAAACAACACTTATAAGATGACATCTTTCACGGAGCTGATTTCCCAAATGTGAATGAGGTTATTTAATAAACCCAGGATAAATAAAGGACGCGTCTTTGCAACCATGTTAACTCCTGCTCTGAAAATAGCTGGAAGCAGGAAAATACTCTACTTTAGGTAGTGTGTTTTTGAAGTAAAACCATCACAATGTGTTTTTTTGATGTAAAACAATCTTGAAATGTAATTTAATCCTTGCTTTCTATAACATAGGTTCAATGGGTTCCACTTTGGTGCACACACAATATACTCTGAAATAAATGTTAAAATAAGATTGTAAGTGACTAGATATGCCTATACATTTTAAATTGGTCAAAACAAAACTTGGCCTTGGCTATCACTGCAGTATTCATTAATCTTTGTTTAGGATCTTGAGACGCTTGTGTAAGCACTGAAATTCGATTTATTAGAGTAGACTATTGCAAACCAGAGGAGAATGAATGATGAGAGCTTCAAGAGGCGGTGACTGAAAAACATGCAAATGTATCCGCCTGTCTACTTGAGTACTAGCATTCATAACTAACGATGTATTAACACCATATCATCAAGTAAACAGCATGGATGAACACTGAAATGTGTTACCATCAAAAGGCCTCATGATATCATTTTGACTCCCCATACCAAAGACAACCCGTTCCAGCACATTTCCATGACATGCCATCCGAATGAAACATGAGAAGGTACTTAATGTCAAGGACAGAATCCTGCTGGGCCGCCTCAACTGGGTAGCATACACAATGGATATATTTCTTCCTCTCTCACAATCCAAGAGCTAGATATCTCCTGTGCGGAAAATTACTCTTTACTCTGTGTCTGACTATGACCTCAAGCATACCACAAAGATTGTGATAGCTTGAGGAGTCATCTGTCAAATCGTCAGCTGTCCTACAGCATATATATATATTTTTTTACCTTGATTTTACTAGGCAAGTCAGTTAAGAACAATTTCTTATTTTCAATGACGGCCTAGGAACAGTGGGTTAACTGCCTGTTCAGGGGCAGAACAACAGATTTGTACCTTGTCAGGTCGGGGATTTGAACCTGCAACCTTTCGGTTACTAGTCCAACGCTCTAACCACTAGGCTACCCTGCCGCATAGGTACTGGTACAGTATCCATTGACATATGTATTTAACCCACTGCCACCACCTGACTAATATGTGATGTGCAATACAACTGTATTCCAATTCCAAGGATGAAGAAAGACTTGAGGTGCAGGAAATAGGAAGGGGGAAAGGGGGAGCGGACGTCAAGAGAAGGAAGCAGCACTGATTACTAGGATGTTTAGCCCAAGGCTACAACATCGCTCCTGAGAGCAATTGGATAGGATTAAATTAATGTCTTGGGAACTAGCAATTCAGGATAAGATCAGCATTCCATTCCAAAGACAACCCATGTTCTTTAACTGCAACAATATCAATTTCACAGTCAAAGCACAGCAAACTCTTGAGTTGAGATGAAATAACACATGGTCATTATTATTATCCCCATCATCATTGACACTATTGTTATAGGGTGTAATTTTCCCATTCACCCATTGTGCACCTTTGAGATGATAAATTCAATATTTCTCATGTTATTTTTGCATCTACCTTTGATGGACCACAACAGATTTATATTCAGTGAGTAATGAAGTGATCTTTTCTTCTAAATAAAGTAGCCTCCAGGTTCTTAGGATGATTATTATCACTTAGTTCAAGGCCCTATGTGATTATAAGATAGATAGAGACAGGTCTCTGTCTAATCAAACTTGAATAAACCACTTCTGCCTGGGGCTTAACCAGGGTTGTTTCTAATGATTATGTTGACAGTCACACTGCAGATTCTGTGATGATATAGCCCTAATCAAAACATAATTACCAAATGGATGGTGGTTAATGTAGGATTCTTTATGTGTCTGAACTTTATGTACAAAACCCCAAGGCTCATTACATCAATGGTACAGATGATCTAATGTAGAGCTTGTGATCTAGAGGGAACAGTTTATCAAATAAACAAACAATGCAATTGAATGGGCTAATAAAAGTTAGGCATACAGTACATCTGGTCACAAAATGTGCAACAAGAATCAATATGACTGGAATCAATTCAATGATGTGCTAGACTATAACATAGCATGCTGTAAATGCCCCAGAATCAGATTTAAACCCATTAGGCATATACTGTACAAAACAACTTAACTGTTTCACACATGTTTATCTACATCATTAACTACTTATTAGCCTACTTAGTCCTCTTTAGTATGTGAAACACAAGGCTTCAAAAACGTTAAGCAATTGGCAATTTTCAAGACAGTTAAGACACTATAAAATGTATTATATGGACATATTGAGACACTTCCAGCAACAATGTATTGAATTTGCCACCACATGAAGCCATACATACAGTCCCTTAAATGTGTGTTGAAGCTTGAAATTGGCATTCTCTCAACTCTATGTGATTATATCCTGGCTATAGGTACCCAAAGAGATCTCATTGAACTAAAGCAAATATAGACAAGGGGTAATGAGGGGTGTCATGATACAAATTAAGTTTATCTTAACATGTATGCAGATTAAGTTAGCATAAATATACTGAGTTTATCCTCTCATTGAACATCAATAGTGACTATTGTTTTTGAAGCATTAGTTAAAAAGCAGTAGTTCAGAAATTAATGATCGTTGTCACAATGTTTCCTAATGTAATATAGCCCAACAAATATAATAGGCTATATTCTAAATGGCATTATGGCAACAAAAACAAAAAAATCCTGTCTGTATAGCCTTAACATAAGTTTTTTTTTAAATTATACCTAAAAATTTGACCGAATGTGAGAAGTAAAGATGGATTCTTACCCGCTTCGCTCAACGTTTTTCTACATTTCACTACATTTCCATTGACTATTCGAGAGCTAATGTTCCGTCTCATCTACCAAATGATGCAGACGCACGAGGAACGCTCTTCCCCCGCCTGAAACGATGAGAGACTCCCGCGGTAGTTCGAGCCGCGGTGGTCATACAGGTCTTCCGTTCAAGCGAACAACCACATGAGCAATGAGGCTAAAACAACGTTTCTTCTCTAGTAGCCTACTCCGGTCATTAAATTAATTATTAACCCACAACTTATTGAGATCAACAAGTTCCCGTTTTGAACATTGAAGCCACAAACATTGTGACAGTATAATAAATCATCATACCAATTCAAGTGGAATCTGAATAGGGGGAAAATAAATAGGCTATTGCCTAATTTAGCAACCAATTAAACGCAACAAAGGGCTTCAACATCATATAGCCTATAATAGCTCGCGTAGCCTATCCCATGATAAATGCGCTTATTCCTTCAACTACACATCTGCTGCCCACAGCTGGAGAATACCATCTGAATCCCCAATTAAAGGTGCCTTACTTTGCCCATCCCTTCGTTTAATTATTAATTATTAAACAATTACAATGCTATGAAAATACATTTATAATTCATTGCCTATATTCTACGTTTGCCGTTATTTTCTCACCCTTTTCCGAACTTCACACTAAAGGTCAGGTCTGCTGGAGGAATCAATATTTGGAACCAAATCTCCACAGAAGAGATTTTATCAAGCACGCACAGGAAGGTAGGTGGTGGCTTGTCGTCATCTCGAAACAGTTCGGGCATATAACAACATTTTGTGACGTTTTTGTTCGTTTTCTTCTTGAAGCCAGTCAAAGTTCAGCCGCCGAAGTCTATTGCTGCGTTCAAATAGTAGTCGGAACTAGAAAACTCTGACTTTTTTGATTTGCTAAATCGTTGAATGAGGCAGCTTGATTAACTACAATCGAAAATGTCCCACAAGCATAAAGCCTGGAGCATGCTTCCCTCTCGATGATTGCTCAACAGTACTTCTAGTAGAAGTGAAACTATTGCTAGTTTCATGTGCTAGTCAGAACTCGGAAATGTACGACTTGCTAATTGGTTGTATTTATACACCTGCCGTGTTTTTAATTGAACTAGGGACACCAGTTAAGAACACATTTGTATTTACAATGACCGCCTACCCTGGCTAAATCCTAAACTGGATGACGCTGGGCCAATTGTGCGCCGCACTACAGTATGAGACTCCCAATCTCGGCCGGTTGTGATACAGAGCCATTGACCGCTGGGCCACTCCGGAGCCGAACCAATTATCAAATTTGGAATTTCTGAGTTTCCTAGTTCCGACTAGTACATGAACGCGGCATATATACTGGATTCTTCAATGAGGTGTTTGACGTCATTCAACAATAGATGACTAGATTGCATGCACATTCTTTCACTTGAGAAATACTTCACCAGTTAGCTAGATGTAAAATTGTGCACATAAGCCTTCCAAAAGGTTTGGATCGGCTGGCGCCTAGCTGATCTCTGCAAGGAGAACCGAACGAGACCGCAAAGCCGACTCCTTTAAAAGACCTTAGCTTGAAAAACGAGAAAAAGTGACAATAGTTTGTCCATCTTGAGACACCGTAATAAAATAAAATCAAGCTTTATTTATACAGCACATTTCAGACACGATGTGTTTCACATTTCACATAAAACATTTGTTTAAATAAACACTATTTTGGCAGCAGACACTGAAAATATATTGTCTGAAGCTGTTTTTCAGGAGGCTAGTATACAGTATATACACAACAAAATGAAAGCATCTAGCAGCACCCACCTGTAGCACGCGCTACAGCAGGTATATCTCACTTAGTCACCCCCAAAGCCAATTCTTCCTTTGGCCACCTCTCCTTCCAGTCTCTGCTGCAAATGACTGGAACGAACTGCAAAAATCACAAAAGCTGGAGACTTACCTCCCTCACTAGCTTTAAGCACGAGCTGTCAGAGCAGCTCACAGATCACTGCACCTGTACATAGCTCATCTGTAAATAGCCCATCCAATCTACCTCATCCTCATACTGTATTTATTTATTTATCTTGTTCCTTTGCACCCCAGTATCACTATTTGCACTTTCATCTTCTGCACATTCTACCATTCCAGTATTTAATTGCTATATTGTAATTACTTCGCCACCATGGCCAATTTATTGCCTTACCTCTCTTATCCTACCTCATTTGCACATGCTGTATATATACTTTTTTTGTATGTTTGTTTATTCCATGTGTAACTCTGTGTTGTTGTTTGTGTCGAACTGCTTTGCTTTATCTTGGCCAGGTCACAGTTGCAAATGACAACTTGTTCTCAACTAGCCTACATGATTAAAGCAAGGTGAAATGTATATATATATGTATATATATTTAAATAATGTCATTTGCCTGATGTAAATCAATATGGATGGGTAGCGATGTGTCATATGAACATTTTGGTCTCCTCTTTCAAAACTAAGCAACAACATGGATATATGGTGAATAAGTTAAAAAAGTGTAGGCCATCACACTCAACTGGTGAAAGTAGTCACATCCCAAGCAGGCAGGAATTCTGACCTCTCTGTTTCCATAGCATAGCTTACTATTGCCATCCCCCCCATATCGACCAGTTTCCCTGAGTTTTTCCAAATGTCAATTAAACTGGCAAGAAAATATTACAGATTGGCATTCCTCCTCAATGCAAAAAAAATGTAGGAGGCTAGGTTAGAATTTGAGAATCACAGCTACCATGCCCACCGGTGTCAAACTGTGTGTCTCACATCCTTCCTAATTGAAACAGCATCCAAAGACATTATGACAGATCCTACAGGCTTTCACAAAGAAAACTATTTAATTGAGATTTTGCACTTGGTGAGCCAGAAGATGACAGGTTCTTACTGTCCCCACGCACTTCCCCTCGAGAGGGATGTGAAGAGAAGGAAGACCTGAATGAGTCAGATTTCGACTGACTGTGCTTGAAAACCAGACAGACAGAACATCTCAAATTAACACACAGCATGGTGTTCCTATGGAGCGTGGATGCAGGTTTGACCTTCCTGAACAATTAGGTAATACACACATCCCTCACATTTAGGTTCCTGCTTTAGAACTGCTGTTTTCACAGGTACAAAGTAAAAAATCTGCACAATATTTTAAATATTTAGGATACAAGAAACTTTAAACGAGATGCCAACATTTTAGAGTGGCCAAACCAGAATTTACAGGATGAACAGCTTATTTTATTTGACCATTTGGAAGAGAGTGAGTGTGCATGCTCCTTTGCTGAGAGAAAGCAGAGGGACTTGGGGACTTGGGGTCTATTTTGTCCCAATGAACAAGCATTCAATACTCTCCAGTAATGAAATGCAGTGGTATAGAGGACTACAACTCTTCTCCCCCGCACAATCTCACACCAGTAACTCAAATGCCCATCCCTACATCCACACTATTTTTAACTGGCCTTGCTGTGAGGAAAGACAGACATGAAGGAACATTATTTCAGAATGAATCAAATATACACTACCGTTCAAAAGTTTGGGGTCACTTAGAAATGTCCTTGTTTTTGAAAAGCTTTTCCATTAAAATAACATCAAATTGATCTGAAGTACAGTGTAGACATTGATAATATTGTAAATGACGATTGTAGATGGAACCTGCTGATTTTTTATGGAATATCTACATAGGCGTACAGAGGCCCTTTATCAGCAACCATCACTCCTGTGTTCCAATGGCATGTTGTGTTACCTAATCCAAGTTTATAATTTTAAAATGCTAATTGATCATTAGAAAACCCTTTTGCAATTATGTTAGCACAGCTGAAAACTGTTTTCCTGATTAAATAATCAATAAAAACGGGCCTTCTTTAGACTAGTTGAGTATCTGGAGCATCAGCATTTGTGGATTCGATTAGACTCAAATTGGCCAGAAACAAAGACCTTTCTTCTGAAATTTGTTAGTCTATTATTGTTCTGAGAAATGAAAGCTATTCCAGGCGAGAAATTGCCAAGAAACTGAAGATCTCGTACAACACTGTGTACTACTCTCTTCACAAAACAGCGCAAACTGTCGCTAACCAGAATACAAAGAGGAGTGGGAGGCCCCAGTGCACAACTGAGCAACTGACTGAACTGTACATTAGAGTGTCTAGTTTGAGAAACAGACGCCTCACAAATCCTCAACCGGCAGCTTCATTAAATAGTACCAGCAAAACACCAGTCTCAACGTCAACAGTGAAGAGGCAACTCCGGGATGCTGGCCTTCTAGGCAGAGTTCCTCTGTCCAGTGTCTGTATTCTTTTGCCCATCTTAATCTTTTATTTTTATTGGCCAGTCTGAGATATGGCTTTTTCTTTGCAACTCTGCCTAGAAGGCCAGCATCCCGGAGTCGCCTCTTCACTGTTGATGTTGAGACTGGTGTTCTTTAAAAAACAAAGACATTTCTAAGGGACACCAAACTTTTGAACGGTATTGTATGTTTTTCTGGGTGAAGGTCATAGTCTGAAATAGTGACTACAGTTGAAGTCGGAAGTTTACATACACCTTAGACAAATACATTTAAACTCAGTTTTGCACAATTCCTGACATTTAATCAAAGTAAAGGTTCCCTGTTTTAGATAGGATCACCACTTTATTTTAAGACTGTGAAACGTCAGAATAATTGTAGAGAGAACGATTTATTTCAGGTTTTATTTCGTTCATCACATTCCCAGTGGGTCAGAAGTTTACATACACTCAATTAGTATTTGGTAGCATTGCCTTTAAATTGTTTAACTTGAGTCAAATGTTTCAGTTACCCTTCCACAAGCTTCCCACAATAAGTTGGGGGAATTTTGTCCCATTTCTCCTGACAGAGCTGGTGTAACTGAGTCAGGTTTGTGGGCCTCCTTGCTCGCACACACTTTTTCAGTTCTGCCCAAAATTTCTCTATAGGATTGAGGTCATGGCTTTGTGATGGCCACTCCAATACCTTGACTTTGTTGTCCTTAAGCCATTTTGCCACAACTTTGATAGTATGCTTGGGGGTCATTGTCCATTTGGAAGACCATTTAGAACCAAGCGTTAACTTCCTGACTGATGTCTTGAGATGTTGCTTCAATATATCCACAATTTTCCTGCTTCATAATGCCATCTATATTGTGAAGTGCACCAGTCCCTCCTGCAGCAAAGCACCCCCACAACATGATGCTGCCACCCCCGTGCTTCACGGTTGGGATGGTGTTCTTCGGCTTGCAAGCATCCCCCTTTTTCCTCCAAACATAACAATGGTCATTATGGCCAAACTGTTCTATTTATGTTTCATCAGACCAGAGGATATTTCTCCAAAATGTACGATCTTTGGCCGCATGTGCAGTTGCAAACTGCAGCCTGGCTTTTTTTTATGGCAGTTTTGGAGCAGTTGCTTCTTCCTTGCTGAGCGGTCTTTCAGGTTATATCGATACAGGACTCATTTTACTGTGGATATAGTTGCTTTTGTACTCGTTTCCTCCAGCATCTTCACAAGGTCCTTTGCTGTTGTTCTGGGATTGATTTGCACTTTTTCGCACAAAAGTATGTTCATCTCTACGAGACAGAATGCGTCTCCTTCCTGAGCGGTATGACGGCTGCGTGGTCCCATGGTGTTTATACTGGCGTACTATTGTTAGTACAGATGAACGTGGTACCTTCAGGCGTTTGGAAATTGCTCCCAAGAATGAACCAGACTTGTCTAGGTCTACAATTTTTTTTCTGAGGTCTTGGCTGATTTCTTTTGATTTTCCCATGATGTCAAGCAAAGAGGCACTGACTTTGAAGGTAGGCCTTGAAATACATCCACAGGTACACATTCAATGACTCAAATGATGTAAATAAGTCTATCAGAAGCTTCTAAAGCCATGGCATTATTTTCTGAATTTTCCAAGCTGTTTAAAGGCACAGTCAACTTAGAGAATGTACCCTTCTGACCTATTGGAATTGTGATACAGTGAATTATAAGTGAAATAATCTGTCTGTAAACAATTGTTGGAAAAATGAATTGTGTCATGCACAAAGTAGATGTCCTAACCGACTTGTCAAAACTATAGTTTGTTAACAAGAAATTTGTGGAGTGGTTGAGAAACAAGTTTTAATGACGCCAACCAAAGTGTATGTAAACTTCCGACTTCAACTGTATATGTACCATTCTCTAAAAGCACGTCTTTACAGGGTAAGAGAACATTGACACATTGGAGATTCATGTTCAATGTGATGTTAGGACGCAATCCACTTCTAATCCACAAAATACTAAGGTGGATCTGGAATTTATCATGCAGAAGTTGACAAAGGAAATACAGTCTGTTTTCAACTCAGTTATCAACTGATCTGAAATGGAAGGGGGAATGGTATCCTTCATATTACAATCTCAGCCTCAGTATCAGCATGTCCAAGTAGCTAATAATACTGCCAATTAGATAAGGACAACTGTATTCGGTCCTCTGTAATGGTTAGAAAGGGAAGGACAGGAGAAGGGTGGATATTCTTTGAAATTCTGAAACATAGAAAAGGGAGTAATTTGAAACCATTAAATGATCAAATACTGCAAGTAGGTTTTTGTACAGAGAAACATGCATATATCTATGAAAAAGACAATGTTATGTTATACAGTGCATTTGGAAAGTATTCAGTTCAGACCCCTTGACTTTTTCACATTTTGTTACATTACAGCCTTATTCTAAAATTGATTAGGAATTTTTCCCTCATCAATCTACACACGATACCCCATAATGACAAAGCAAAAACAGGTTTTAGACATTTTTGCAAATGTATTTAAAATTAAAAACTGAAATATCACATTTATATTGGTGGAGTAATGCAGGGATGGTTGTCCTTCTGTAAGGTTCTCCCATCTCCACAGAGGAACTCTGGAGCTCTGTCAGATTGATCATCGGGTTTTTGGTCACCTCCCTGACCAAGGCCCTTCTCCCCCGATTGCCCAGTTTGGCGGGGCGGCTAGCTCTAGAAAGAGTCTTGGTGGTTCCAAACTTCTTCTATTTAAGAATGATGGAGGCCTCTGTGTTCTTGGGGACCTTAAATGCTGCATAAATGTTTTAGTACCCTTCCCCAGATCTGTTCCTCGACACAATCCTGTCTCGGAGCTCTACAGACAATTCCTACGACCTCGTGGCCTGTTCTTTGCTCTGACATGCACTGTCAACTGTGGGACCTTATATAGACAGGTGTGTGCCTTTATAAATCATGTCCAATCAATTGAATGTACACAGCTGGACTCTAATCAAGTTGTAGAAACATCTCATGGATGATCAATGAAAACAGGATGCACCTGAGCTCAATTTCGGGTCTCATAGCAAAGTGTCTGAAAAAGTATGTAAATAAAGTATTTCTGTTTTTTATTTTTAATACATTTGCAAAAAATCCTAAAAACCTGTTTTCACTTTGTCGTTATGAGGTATCGTGTGTAGGTTGATGAGGACATTTTTTTTATTTCATCCATTTTAGAATAAGGCTGTAACCAATTGTGACAAATGTGGAAAAAGTCAAGGGGTCTGAATACTATCCGAAAGGCACTGTAGACACTATGTAACAACCTGCCCAGTTGATCATCAACTTTATGTTAATTGTCATTGATAAAGTATTTTAAGTTGTACTACGTAAATGTGTTCAGAACTTTTTAGCACACAGAACCAACGGTTCTAGAACAAATAATCTCTCTAGGAATGAGGTGATATTAGGGGGAGACACCTATTACATAAACAAGTAGTTGGACATAGTCTTTTGTGGGGAAAATGGTTGAGATTCTTGTGTCACTGGCAGTGTAAATCAATAAGTATCTCTGCCCCATGGACAGTAAATTGCATCTTAGCTTAATGCTGCTTTCTGACAGATCACTATACAGTAACATCCCAGTATGCTTGTTTATCCTTGATTTATCTGTCTTGAGACTGTGAAGACCTGCCCTGCTATTTATCTTCAAGACCTCTCATTGTCCATAAGGGCTGAATTATTTGGTTATCATTAGATGCCTCCTTACTGGTACAGTGGTTCTTCCTTTAAAAGATTTGAGCTTATGCCGCGACCATTTGTGGTAGATGGTGGCAGATTGTGGTAAATTGCGTCATTCTGGCAACAATGGTTAATACTTAAATAATGTGCCATAGACTTTTGCGGCACTCTGCAAGCTGTGCTGCAGTACGCCACAACTTTTAAAGGAAGAACCACTTTATTGTTTACTTTAAAAATACTGTAGCGATCCTCGCTATGTGAGCCACGTTACAATTTCCACCAAGTGGGTTCACCCTATTGGCGCAATGCATAGGGTGTTTGTCTTTGTTTGTGTTTGTGCCTCACGGCCGCCATCCCACTTTTGACACCAGTGTAGCGAACGGCAGGGCAGGGCAGAAAACCTGGGATGCTGGCGTGAAAGGCAAACATCCTATGCATTGCCTGGACGTGTGAGGAAGCTGAGTAGGCCTGGACGTGTTAGGAAGCTTCCTGTTTGGAGGGGGCAGTGGAGCGATCCTTGCTATTTGAGCCACATTACAATTCCCAACAAGTGGGTTAATCCTATTGGCCCGATGCATCGTGTGTTAGCCTTTCACACCAGCAACCCTGGTTCGCTGCTCTGCTGTTTGCTACAGTACATGTAACAGATATGAAGGTGGAGTAATTGACTATGCTTGAACAGTTATAAGACAGCAAATAGCAGTCTGTCACCTAGGTATTTATGATCGAAAGACATGTTTTCTTCCCTTCAGTTCTCATTCATCAGTTCTCCAAAGACTGCTCTCATTTAAAGTCAGGGTGTCACCCAGAATCAATATGCTCTTAAAATGAATGCTTTCTGAGCTATGACAAGTTGACCAGTGTGGAGAGAATATTAGAGGTATTGGTAGGTACTAGGCATTCTCCACTGCTACAACCCTGTCCTTAGTCTAATTCTTCACTCCATCTCTCACCCATGCCAATTATGTCCCAAAACTATTTATATTGAGGAATGATCCGCATAATATTCAATATCCCCCTGAAACAGCAGTCCCACACATGAACCACAGTTGAAATAAGCCCTGACACCAATGCTGGGACACAATCCTATAACTCCCATGAGGCTGTAAATTACCCTGCCCTAGAATGGAGGCCACAATGCCTCTGGCTCTCATGGATGACAAATAGCCCCTTCCATCCAACAGATCACGCCTAACATTGAGCTCACCCTGATGCTGCTTTGTTCCAATCGGCTTTTATGGAACACCTGAGATGTATTTTTCTAATTGCTCCTCATGATAAGCATGAAATAAAAACAAGAATAAAATGTATTTTAGCATTGGAGGGTCTAACTAACTGTATTGGCTAGAAGAATCAGGAGACAGTCAAGTATGCCAGGGCTGGACATCCAGTATCTAAAATCAAATTAAGACCCTTCTTTCCCACTCTAAACCCCAGTGTTTCCATGACCAGGTGGCTTAGAACAGGACAACTCAACCCGTCATGATCTTCCTGAAGCATCTGGACAACCCTCCATGAACTCCGCATGATCCCTGCATCTTTACAATATATAGCCTGGGGAGTTAATGTAAACAATGGTATTATTCAAATTTATGATATGAAATTAAAATTAACAATGTTGCTTTCATTGTAGTGGAGCAGTAATCCTTTGATCACAACACAAATACAATATAAATGTTGTAAATATCACACAAATAATGTTGTTTTGCAGCCTTGCATCATTGTGCCTCCTGCTGTATACATAAAGTAACACAATGAGGAACAAAGGTGAGGGGAAATAACAAAAAGCAACACAAAATATAATATAGGGCCCTTTAAGGCTGACATTTTGTTTAGCCGTAATTGAATAAAATGTTCAGAGCCCTTGGTATTGACGGGAGCGAGGTAGAGATAGGGGGAGAGAGAGGGAAGAGAGCGAGAGATAAAGAAGGAGAGAAAGAGAGCACACAAACTGCAATAGGGTTTATTAAAAAACAATTACATTAGATGAATTAAAGGTATAATCCATCTACCATGCATAAGATCTACTGATTGTACACAACTAATTCATGTTCCAAATCTCCTTCCTGTTCTTCTTCGAAAGCTATATAAGTATTCCATGCAGTTCCAGACAAATCAAGTTTCATCCACAGTTCAGTGGATCAGTGGAAACCATCTGGCCTCGTAGTTGGTCATATAGGCTTCATCTGCAGTTCATTTTTATTTTATTTAACTAGGCAAGTCAGTTAAGAACAAATTCTTATTTTTGCAATAATGGCTTACCCCGGCCAAAACCTCCTTTCCCCCGGACGACGCTGGGCCAATTGTGCACCATCCTATGGGATCGAATCAGGGTCTGTAGTGACACCTCTAGCACTGAGATGCAGTGCCACAGACCACTGCACTACTCAGGAGCCCCTAGCAGTTCAGTGGATGTAATGGCTATCTGTAATATAATTTTCTACTTTATGTTCAATAGACAGATTTTATGCTTTTAATAGGTGATGTTTATAGCAAAAAGTAACACCACCAACACCAAATTGAGGTGGTGAATTTCACATCTGAAAATAGAACACTTATTGAGGAAAAAGGATTGGCAGGATGCAGATTGCAGCATCCAGTATGATGGAGCAGAAATTGACAAGTTAATAGTGATCCTCAGCAGCATAGTTTAATTTTCAGGCCATATCCACTGACACATGGCAGATATGACCAGCTGGTTGCTGAGGTTCCTGGGCACAGTAATAGCCAAATTAAGAGCTTATTCAATTTAGCACCTGATGATTTGAAAGAAGTCATCTGTCTAATTTCATCATAAGCCTCATTGTTAGTCTGTACCTGAGCACGGTCTTGAAAGCAGGGAATAATTGTTAATGGTTACATTGGCAATGAGATTACTGGTGCAAAAATAATGAATGGCTTTGTACATGCTCAATGAGCAGAAACATGCAACAGAAAAAGAAGAGATTAGTCCAAATAGGATTTGGGGGTATTATTGCTGTATAAAACAATCAAATCGAGAAAGCATGACAGACAGGGTTTAGGAGGTACATTTAGAATAGAAGGCCTTTAGTATGGCCACCAGGACCGGCGGACATTGTCTTTACAGTTTCCCTGACTCCACCCCGTTTTGTACCTTTTACTCTGCAGACAGATGCAGAGCCAGAGTCCAAATCCCTTTCAGACTGTTATTGTAGAGCAGGGCAGTGTTGCTGGCTGCATGCAGGCAGCCCTCAGTAATTCATTTAACACTTCCACTGGGGAATGTAATTTTTCTGCCACCACACATGGGCCCTACATGCAGAAATGCACTAAAGGGGAACTCATCAGCTAGCCCATTGTCACGCCCTGGCCATAGAGATGCTTTTATTCTCTATTTTGGTTAGGCCAGGGTGTGACTAGAGTGGGCATTCTATGTTCCTTTTTCTATGTTTTTGTATTTCTTTGTTTTTGGCCGGGTATGGTTCTCAATCAGGGACAGCTGTCTATCGTTGTCTCTGATTGAGAACCATACTTAGGTAGCTCTTGCCCACATGGATTTTGTAGGTAGTTGCTTTCTGTTTTTGTGTCTGTACCAGACAGAACTGTTTTGGTTGTTGTTTTGTTAATCAGTCTTCAGTTCCATTAATAAAAGTATGAACACGTACCACGCTGCACCTTGGTCCTCACCTTCTTCCACCAACAGCCGTGACACCCATACTACATCACCTGTCTCTAAGGGAAGAAATAAACTGTTTGTGCGTTCTTGCATTCAATGGCTCTGAAATGTTCTGGCCTTGAAAGCAGGGAATAATTGTTAATGGTTACATTGGTATCTGCTACTGACCTCTAAGCTAACCGAAGTGCTTTGTTATTTTTATCGTTTGGAGCCTATGAGCTGCCATAATACTGTATGCTGGCTTTTGTCACAAACTCTTAGGTCAAACATTTGAAATGGTAATGTTTACAATATTTACTTGAACTGACTGATCTTAGTTTTCTGATTTAGTAACAAAAAGATAAGTAATTCCAATACTATAAACACGTAACAAAAAACTAATATGACAAAGTTATTTTTCAAACATATCTTAGCTATTTCCAGACTAATACCCTGTGATAAACACAAGTTGCTTTTACACAGAATGATTTATGACAGTGACAAATGTAGCAAGTGCATCTGTTCAAATCATTACTGATACGACCCAATAAAAGTGGAGGAAAAACCCACTGTTTATCACTTGGAGAGAGAGAATTATATATCACTTGAAGAAAGCCAGCTGAGACTGACAGTAGGCTTCATCAAACACTGGGCCTTTGAGCTATTATATTATAGGATCTCGCTGTGGAGGAGAATTGATCGTACATTCGTAATCACTGAGCAGCCACAGAAAAATGGCAGCTGCCAAGATCATACTTCAGTCTCTACCCAACCGTTCCTCTGATTTACACCACCACAGAGAACAAAGTTGGTTCATTGTAAAGCATATTGGGATCTGTTAATTCATTCCAATTATTCCATTCTGTGAAACAGATCTAATAAATAATATTCCAAACAAATGATCACTAGACTAGGCCTATTTTCCAAAATTAGTAATACCGGGTCCTTAGCCCCAGGGAGCCACTTGGGGGCTATACAGCGCTCCTGTTTAAAAGGCTGACTCGTTGACATGGAAACCATATTCTGTAACATGAGTGTGAATGGTAGTGCTGGTACCCACCTGTCCTGTGCTAATCAGTTGTATTGTCCACAGGGTTGCAAGTTCCGCAGACCTCAGTCATGTACTGAAGTATAGTAGCACCATGTTGAAGAGGGGAGCACGGTTGGTTCACCCGCTTAGTGATAAGCCTCATTACTTTCTATTGTAGTTCTACCTAGCAGCTGATGCTGAAGACTCCTCTACTAATTCTCTCCAGAACTCGTAAAGGCTTGAGGACCTTATTTTAGTGAGTCATTACTATTTTGACAGACAATCAAAATATGCTGACAGTAGTTGCTTATGATGAATAGATTAATTCTTCGGTGCGGTTTCTCAGACACAGATTAACCCTAGTCCTGTAAAAAGCAAGTTCAATAGAGAATCTCCATTGAAAATCCTTTTTAGTCCTGGTTTATGCTTAATCTGTGTCCAGGATACTAGTGTTTGGACTACTCTCATGAATGACTTTACTAGGCATGATGTGGTCCAACAACAACAAACAACCTATCCACATTCTCACAAGTCAAATAAAACAACAAGACGAGGGAGAAGAAAAAAGATGTGATAACATTACAGTGCCCTCCTCAGTCTAGTACTCTGAATACTTTATTTTGCTCAAGTGTTTGATTCAACCATGCTAGGACCAATGTCAAAAGGAATTATTCAATCACCACTTGTGAGATATCTAGTGGAGCTGCATCAGCTTCACCTTTCAGTTTCAATGCAATCAGCGTAACATCATTTATTAATGTGACATGGGTTTTTGTGGGCCAGCTCAAGCCATCTAGAATATAGGAACAACATCCACCACATTGCCTTTGGGTCTGTTAGATGGAATTTGGGTTGACAGGAAACTTTGCCCTCTGTTACTTCTGGCCTCTCTTCCTGCAACTATAGACGGTGACGCAGAACACTGTGTCAAGCTTTTACAGTGAGAGGACAAGAGGTGAGAAGGAAAAGGATGAAATGAGATAGAGAACCAACCAGTGTGCTGATAGGATTAAAGACCACCAACATGCATGGTGTTGTAAGGCTCTGTGCAAAAGTATACAAATAAAAAATAATATCTAGCCTTCTTAGATTTTTTTATGTAATCAGGTGTCATTATTAATCATAGTCATAACTGTTTAAATACAGTGCCTTCAGAAGGTATTGATAACCCTTGACTTATTCCAAAATTTGTTGTGTTACAGCTTGAATTTAAAATGGATTCAATAATATTTTTCTCACCCATCTACACACAATAACCCATAATGACAAAGTGAAAACATGTTTAGACATTTTTGCACATTTATTGAAAATGCAATACATGAATATCTCTGATTCATAATTATTCACAACACTGAGTCAATACTTTGTAGAAGCAGCTTTTGCAGTGATTACAGCTGTGAGTCTTTCTGGGTAAGTATCTAAGAGCTTTTCACACCTGGATTGTGCAACATTTGTCATTATTCTTTTCAAATTCTTCAAGCTCTGTCAAATTGATCATTGTTAGACAACCATTTTCAGGTCTTGCCATAGATTTTCAAGTAGATTTAAGTCAAAACTGTAACTCGGCCACTCAGGTAAATTCACTGTCTTCTTGGTTAGCAACTCCAGTGTAAATTTGGCCTTGTGTTTGAGGTTACTGTCCTGTTGAAAGGTGAATTAATCTCCCAGTGTCTGGTGGTAAGCAGACTGAACCAGTTGTCCTCTAGGATTTTGCCTGTGCTTAGCTCCATTTTGTTCATTGTCTTTCTTCCTTCTTTTCACTCTGTCATTTAGGTTAGTATTGTGGAGTAACTACAATGTTGTTGATCCATCCTCAGTGTTCTCCTATCACAGCTATTAAACTCTTTAGCTGTTATGCTTCATGGTGAAATCCCTGAGCGGTTTCCTTCCTCTCAGGCAACTGAATCAGGAAGGATGCCTGTATTTTTGTCGTGACTGGGTGTATTAATACACCATTAATAACTTCACCATGCTCAATGGAATATTCAATGTCTGCTTTTTTAATCTTTACCCATCTACCAATAGGTACCCTTCTTTGCAAGGCATTGGAAAACCTTCCTTGTCTTTGTGGTTTAATCTGTGCTGGAAATTCACTGCTTGGCTGAGGGACCTTCAGATAATTGTATGTGTGGCGTACAGAGATGAGGTAGGCATTCAAAAATTATGTTAAACATTATTATTGCACACAGAGTGAGTCCATGCAATTTATGTGACTTATTTAGGCTTGCCATAACAAAGGGCTTGAATACTTATTGACTCAAGACATTTACGTTTTTTTATTAATTTATAAAAATGTCTAAAAACATAATTCTACTTTGACATTATGGGATATTGTGTAAAGGCCAGTGATTAAAATGTCTAAATGTAATCCATTTTAAATTCAGGCTGTAACACAACAAAATGTGAAAATAGTCAAAGGGTGTGAATACATTCTGCACTGCATTAGTATCTGTGCTTTCTGATAAAGCAAACCTTTCGACTTCCACTCATCTTTGTAAACCATAGAGCGAATTCAGAGGTTGAACATTATCAGCCAACATTTTACAATCAGTATAAAAAATACATGATATAAAAATACATGAAATACATCAGTATGAAAAATACATTATAATGTCTCTTTGTGAAACAGCATTTGTTATATTTTCCCTGCAAGATAACCTGGAAATTGACACACAGATGAACAGATTACAATTGCCTCATGTTGACAAAATCATGTACCCTTCTGTTATTGGTGATTTTGTTCCTGATTGAACAATTGTTTAATTTTACCAGTGTACTACTTACTCTCTCTAATAGCACCAAGTACTTGACACAAGCAATGTCAGAATCAAGACCATGGAAACAACATGAAGAGAATAGTAATCCAATTTATAAGAGCTGTGATTACATTGATACATGCTTAAACTAAGTATAAAGTAAATATAGGGATGTGTGCTGAAGAAAGAAACATCCCAGATGAGGACTTTGTTTGAGGGTTAGAAGTAAGTGATGATGGCTAATGCTTAATGCCATATCAGTTTTAGTGGAATATGCCTGTCTTACATGTCAGAAATGATGTATGCAAATGGAAGCTTCCCCAGAAGATGAATGAGAATGTAAAACCAAAGCAATAATACAGAGGCCTTGATAGAACAGGACAAGCAGCCTCAGAAAAACTCTTTATGACATAACAACTGATAATGTCTAAACAGTTTGGGAAGATATTTCTGAAATTAAAAGTATTTATTTCCATTTGTGATCCAACATACAGTATGATTAATACATGCAGTATTGAGATTGACAGAACCTTGCTGCAGAACCTTTAACTCTGTGGGAACTTGATGAGATCTCAAGGGATAGATATAGCCTGGACCCATGACGATGTGAAATAGAAAAGGTAACTTCTGGCTTGAATCCAATGGAGATAGCTGGGAACATTGGTATTATAGCACAATAAAACATGAAGGTGAATATCATTTGACATATAAAGGTGCCAGATTGATTACAGTCCAAAGAACAGTCAGACTGGTGGGAATCTGTCCTTTGGTCTGACGAGTCCATATTTGAGAGTTTTGGTTCCAACCGCCATGTCTTTGTGAGACGTAGAGTAGGTGAACAGATGATCTCCCCGCATCAGTGGTTCCCACGTGTAGCATGAAAGGGGAGGTGTGATGGTGTGGGTGTGCATTGTTGGTGACACTGTGGGCGATTTACTTAGATTTCAAAGCACACTTAACCAACATGGCTACCACAGCATTCTGCAGCGATACGTCATCCCATCTGTTTTGCGCTTAGTGGGATTATCATTTGTTTTTCAACAGGACAATGACCCAACACACCTGCAAGCTGTGTAAGGGCTATTTGGCCAAGGACAGTGATGGAGAGCTGCATCAGATGACCTGGTCTCTACAATCACCCAACCTCAACCCACTTGAGATGTTTTGGGATGAATTGGACCGCAGAGTGAAGGAAAAGCAGCCAACAAGTGCTCAGCACTCTTTCAAGACGGTTGGAAAAGCATTCCAGGTGAAGCTGGTTGAGAGAATGCCAAGAGTGTGCAAAGCTGTCATCAAGGCAAAGGATGGCAACTTTGAAGACTCTAAAATATATTTTGATTTGTTTAACCCTTTTTTGGTTACTACATGATTCCATATGTGCTATTTCATAGCTTTGATTTCTTCACTATTATTATACAATCTAGAAAATATTTTTATTTTTATTTATTTTATTTGACCTTTATTTAACCAGGCAAGTCAGTTAAGAACAAATGTTTATTTTCAATGACGGCCTAGGAACAGTGGGTTAACTGCCTGGGAACAGTGGGTTAAAAATAAATAAAAAAATGTTGAAAGAGTAGGTGTGCCCAAACTTTTGAATGGTACTGTATATATGTATATCTCTCAGTTTACATTTTTCTGTTTACGTCTTTCTGTTTACATTTTCCTGTAAATGGGGAGAATCTCTCTCAAATAGAGAGCCATTGCCATGAAAACGGTTGATGGTCAGGACTTTTGAGGAAAGAGCGTCCTCTTCTGGTCAGTAAACTAATGGTGATACATTACATTTTTTCCGCATCTGCCACATGCGCATACAACTCCCTGCAAGAAGTACATTTCCTGACCCAGTTTATTCCAGAGAAAATTGTAGACTACCACAAATTGTGTCACTTAATTTACATTTTATACAAGTCTAGTCACCACAACATAATATAACCTGTCCACATCTGACAGTCTCCCCTCCTCAGTTTCTTTCACAGCATTAGCCCGAATCACTGTGAAATCCAACACAATAGGCAGGCTATGCATAATTTCTATAAAATAAACATTTATGATGGTCATGCTTTATCATGCACTGACTGCGCGCTCAGAAAGAATATTGTACACAGAAATGACCTCAAACAAAATGGCCTTATATAAATACTGAAAGCAAATGGCTGGCTAGGTAGCTATATTGTTGATTTGTTTGTTGCTACTTATTTTTCTAACAACATTGTTAAGGTGGGAATATTACTTCCGCTTCAACAAATCGAAAGTGAAACGTCAGTTGCAAAACAACCTAGCTATCATTCAATCGACTTGAAAATGCAGACTGATATTAGCCAATACAAACATATTTTCACGATTTCTCTAATATCATCGAAATCAATAAATCATAGCACATTTTTGGGCTCATTCGGTCATAGTAGAATCCTGTTGAAAAAATATGTACAAAATACAATGTATTCTTTAATCTTTTACCACAGTTGGCTAAATCAGGGTCATACAGAGTGCTTCTTGGTAGTCTTTCTTGGTTAAAAATAATAATACTTTGTAAGTCGCTCTGGATAAGAGCGTCTGCTAAATGACTTAAATGTAAAATGTAAACCAAAGTATACACCTCACACACGTGGTTATGGGCTTAAACAAAAGAAGGCACCTGTACTTGTGTCAGATATAGAGTTTAAATGAATTTAATTTGGAGTTTGCATCACAATATTACACTTTATATACTTCGAAGGAGACTGAAATATAACAAAACCGTTTAACATAGAAACACTGGATTGTTTTGTTTTTTAATAATAGTTATTCATTATTGAATTATTAACTATATTAATAACGTTCCACCAATGAGGCCACTAAAGGGCGATGTTGGTCATTTCAATGCAGAAAGTACACATACGTTGAAAATGATACTGTTGCTGCTTCCTGTTGTCATTGCTTTTTGATATATGGCTGAGTGTCAAAACACTGGTTTTAGATGTCCAAATTCACAATCAATATGCTGATACAAGTTGTTCTAGTTTGAAGACCAATACTGTCATGAAACAGCAGGGAGCAGGTCTCAATCATCGACCTTCTAGCCCGAGGTCAGGCGCGGTATCGACTCTGCCGCAAAAGCATGCTCGAACGGCAGAGTCGATTTCCCGAGTTTATAACCCCAGGGTCGTTACACTACTCCCTCCTTTCGTAGCAATACATACAAGTTACACACTCGTGTCTCACTTGTATTTTGCTAAATTAGTATCTTCTAAACTGCACACGCACCAATATTTACCAAGTGGTCACTCAAGGCTGGAATTGATTAGCTTGTTCTACTGTAATCAATAACTTGCGTAAATGAAACCCTCACATCGATATTGTATTGAAATCAATGGAACTGGGACATGTACCGTTTGCGCTCTTCTAACAGACACACGTCAAATAACTTCGGTATACTACGTGTTTGTCGATAGACGACAAGCTGCCTTAGTCATATATCAAATTCTGTCTCTAGACTGTGAGAAAATTCCTTGGGTAGATGTCATAACGAAACGCAACACTTTTTTGACTGGATAATTTCAACAAATCCCCACCGCACATCGGTTTCTAAGTAGAGACAGGGGTTGGCTTTCATTTGAATGATAGTTTAGCTAAAGACAGTACAGTATGAAGATAGGCAGAAATTGCTTCTCCAAATAGAAATCCCCGATCACACTTGTAGGCGATGTCACCGCGACCTTGGCTAGCAAAGATCATGCGCAGAAACACGTCATCGGGTCTAACGGTAGTTACGCACAGAACTGCGCATGTGCGTTCAGATAAATGCATGCCTTTAACATAAAGTCGTTTTTGACAAAAATTAAAATGTGTCAGTTTGTCACTTTCAGGGGGTTGGAGTAATAACATGTTTAACTGCTAAAGACATTGGCTCGAATCTAGGTTGTCCCTTTAGATTTCGAGAAAATTAACAACTAAGGAATCATTTTTCACTTCACTCATTGACTTCTCTAACCCCAAACCCCAGCCTGGTCTGCTTGGTCTGCTTTGCAAGCGTTCCCTGAAGTCTCATGACGTAATAAAACAATTCCAATCAAAAACTATAGATAAGCTAAGAGATGGGTGGGGCGAAAGGTGGCAGATCTACCAGAGGTGTTTGTCAGACAATGAAACATCCCGAAAATTGGTCTTCTAACGAAGACGTCTGGTCTGTGGCTTACGAACAGTTTGGCCTACTATTATGACCCATTTATAGAAATTTGAGACTCTCACGAACAAGATGGTGTTCTGCGTTGCATCAGGGGACTTGTCTGAAGTCAGTACAGCCGATCTACCAACTTTTGTCTGTCACTAATATGACCCCTCTATGGAAAGGTGAGTCTCTCATGAACATGTACGCCCACACGGACGACCACAAGGATGTCCACAAGCCTCACAAGACTAGTCTGAAGGTAGTTGGGTATCAATTTTTAAAAATGAATGGAAGTATATATTGAGATAGTTTAGTGCCTAAAATAAGAGGTTAAATACGTCCAATATATATTTTGATATATATATATATATATACACTGGAACAAATTACTGTAGTTTTTTACAGTAAAAACGCACAGTAATTCCCTGTGTTATCCATTAACAACATAATATTGTAGACTGCAATGCATCTTGGGTCGCTGAACGATTACAGTTTTTAACAGTAAATGTTACAGTAAATGTCACGCAAACAAAATACAGGCATGATGATTTACATCTCATAATGGTTAGTCCTGCCCATTGGATTATGGGATTGCGCGGTCGTTTCAGATGAATTTTTGTACAAGACCTTTACACTGAAGCAGCCATCAGGTGGGTTAAAACTTCTGTAGGATAGGGGGCAGCAATTGGAATTTTGGATGAAAAGCATGCCCAATTTCAACTGCCTGCTACTCATCCCCAGAAGATAAGATATGCATATTATTAGTAGATTTGGATAGAAAACACTTTGATGTTTCTAAAACAGTTTGAATCGTGTCTGTGAGAATAACAAAATTTATGTAGCAGGCGAACCCCGATGACAAACCATTTAGATTTTTTTTTAGGTCCCCCTTTTCAATGTTTCATTGGGATTCCAGATTTCTAAGGGACTTGATTGCAGTTCCTACCGCTTCCACTGGACGTCACCAGTCTTTAGAAATGTGTTGAGGTTATTCCTTTGTGTAATGAAGAAGAACGGTCATCTTGACCGAGTGGCACATCATGTGTACTGTTTGATAGAGGCACAAGACAAAGCATGCTTGAGTTTGTTGTCTTCCTGTATTGAACATAGATCATCCCGTCTTCAATTTGATATATTATTTACTTAGTTTGAAATGTTTTGGCAAAGTTTACAGGTAACTTTTGAGATATTTTGTTGACACGTTGCACAAGTTCGAACCAGTGTTTTTCTGGATCAAACGCGCCAAATACATTTACATTTTAGACAGAATTAATCGAACAAAAGGACTATTTGTGATGTTTATGGGACACATTGGAGTGCCAACAGTAGAAGCTCGTCAAAGGTAAGGCATGATTTATATTTTTATTTAGGCATTTTGTGTGCGCCTGCTGGGTTGAAATGTTTTCTCTCTTTTGTTTACGGAGGTGCTATCCTCAGATAATAGCATCGTTTGCTTTCACTGAAATGCCTTTTTGAAATCTGACATGTTGGCTGGATTCACAACACGTGTAGCTTTAATTTGGTATCTTACATGTGTGATTTCAGGAAAGTTTGATTTTTATAGGAATTTATTTGAATTTGGCGCTCTGCATTTCCTCTGGCTTTTGGCCAAGTGGGACGCTAACGTCCCACATATCCCAGAGAGGTTTTAAATCATATTTTACATTCGACAGCCATACAACAAGAAGACAATTTCTCACAAAGTTACGGCTCCCGATGAAAAATAGGCAACAGAATCACATAGCCCACTGTAAAGAATTGGCCATTTGGGTACATCATGCTTTCCACATACCCAGGATAACTTGTGATGGAAGTGAACATCTGCAATTGCGGTCAGTAGGCTACATGAAATTTGGTGAAATTTGACAGAACATTTTGCATCGGGAACCCATGTACCAGTTTGAAAATGTGAAGTGTCTTTGCGACCCTTCAGTCGAAAACTGTTGCATTTAATAGTTTATTACATGTTCTGTTTCCCCCACCCAAAATGTACGCGAGTTAATAGCTAGATGTGCCCTCTCTTAGCTAAATATTGGAACGTTGTTTGAATCAAGATGGAATAGATTCTAGATGTATTTTAGTTATGTCAGTTATGGCTTGATGGTTCAAATGTGTAATCAATCTGTCTGTCCGTTGGTGAGCTAGCTGCATTATAGCTGTCATTTGAGGTGAATTTAGGTTAACTATTCTCAGCCACACATGTTAGCTTGCTATTCTGAATTGTTTATATAACTTCAATTTTTGAGATTTGGATTTTAGAAATAAGTACAGGCTACTGCAGCTTGAACTGAGACAGCTGATTTTTTAAATATTTTTATATTATCCAGAATCAACCTTACACAGTTAAAATGTTTCAGTGCAAATCGTGTATGCATGAATCTAATACAGAAGTATCATTCGTACAGCACATGAAACTTCATAAAAATGCACCCAATTGCTCTTTTAGTTGTGGCATGCCCAAATGTTCCCATGCATTCAGGCAATTTACTGCCTTTTAGTCTCCCTTATACAGAGACCACAAGGGATATTAAAAGCCTGTGAAAAGTGCTCAATTTCAACCAGCAAACAAAATGTTGATTTGCCCAATAGACATTTGTCAGTTCAGATGTTTACATTTGACTGAATTATTTCTCATTTGAAGGATAATTTGCAAGTGGGCAGAGAAATTAGTTGCCCTTTTATGGGATGTGAAAAAACATATGCTGTTAAATCTACATTTACGTCTCATATATCCAGAATACACTAAAACAGCTCGGTCAAACATGCAAATGAGAGAGTGTTGGAAACACAAACTGAAAATGTTACTGAGACCCCTGATGTGTCTACAGATAATGACTTTTCCGAGGACCTAGAAGCAGGCGGCCCCTTTGACAGTGTTGATGAAGCTCTCTTTAAAAACAAATCCTACACTGTTTTATTTAAAGCTTCAGGCAAAGTTATTGTTACCTGCCTCTGTTATTCAGTCTATTATTGAAGAATTTCAAGATATTCATGACCTTGGTCAATCACATCTTCTTTCAAAGGTCAAGGAGAGGTTGAGTGTACTTGGCATTCCGGAGAATGATATAAAAAATGAAATCGAAGAGCTCCAAAGGAGGATCTTCTCAAGGCCTGTAATGGTTCTTTACGAACAGATCAGCGTCATAAGACTATCTTTAAAAACACTTTCAATTATGTTGAACCTGTGCCCTTGTATTTGGTCCTTCTGTAGCTCAGTTGGTAGAGCATGGCGCTTGTAACGCCAGGGTAGTGGGTTCGATTCCCGGGACCACCCATACGTAGAATGTATGCACACATGACTGTAAGTCGCTTTGGATAAAAGCGTCTGCTAAATGGCATATATTATTATATTATTTAGGCACTAATTCATCTGGGAAAGAGTGCTTTGCCCAGTATATCCCTAAAAATAAAGCACTTGGTGAATGGAAATTGCACAACTTTAAGAATCTATGTGGGACTCTAGCAGAGAGACACCAACTGTTCTAAGCCTATTTAAGTGCTGGCAGTTTATTTCTGCCTCACATTCAGGTAGAAAAGGGAACACATTTTTATGTCAGTGATTACAACAAGAAGATTGAGGATTCAGTCGCTGCATTTCACTTAAAATCTGACAACACAGTTGTTTCAAATGATATCACTGTCAAATGCACAATGCACAGAAAGGGAATGTATGTTGTGATCGGGAAAGATGAGGAAGGATTGCAAATGGGTGAGATTAAGTTGATGCTGGTCCATTGCTCCATTTTGTTTTAGAGTTGCAGTAGGCTGTGTAGTTAGTTGATTTGGGTATTTCCTGCCTTACAGGAGTAGCCCAGGACTCAAAATGGATCTGCATTAAGCATGAAGACCTTTTTGATTATTACCCCTTAGTAGAGTACAAGTTATTTGTCAAATCAACGATGATCCTTCATCATTCTTTCCCTTTGTTGTAGAGCCATGACAGCGCTAGGAGAGCAGATAAGAGGCAGTATTGTCAGTACCTACCAGATTTGCCTGAGTAGACACTTTCATCTCTCCCGGACAAGCTAGCAAGTGTGGGAGTAGAGGGAAAGCCAGACCTTCAATTTCTTTAAGAAGAAGACCTATAGGAGCACATCAGACCAATAAAATGTCAGAAGCTGCTAAATGCATGGAGATTTGAAGATATTACATTTTACTAAAATATTTACAAGTACTGTACAGTTCAGAGGAAATGTTTGGAATTGTATTACTTTAGATTTCTGAGTTGAGCAACTATTTTACTTCCAGGACCAGCAAAGAGTGACACAGCTGGTACCATCAAGGATATATCAACATTTGAGTCATCAAGCCCTTCCCCTTCACAGTCATCCTCCACATCCAGCACAACCCGGTCAACAACCAGTATGAACGGTACCGTAGACCTGGACATCTGGCCGGAGAACTTCACTGACCCTTGGGGCAAGATGTCCATGAACCTGAGATCAGCCATTTCCAAAGGCAAACAGCCAACCCTGGGAGAACGAAGAGAGATGGTGAGAATTACAGTAGATGCAATGAGAGTTATTGAGCTTAATCCGACCAGAGCAGATCGCCGTACAATAGCCAAGTGTCACGCCCTGGCCATAGAGAGGCTTTTTATTCTCTATTTTAGTTAGGCCAGGGTGTGACTAGGGTGGGCATTCTATGTCCTCTTTTCTATGTTTTGTATTTCTATGTCTTGGCCTGGTATGGTTCTCAATCAGGGACAGCTGTCTATCATTGTCTCTGATTGAGAACCATACTTAGTTACCCTTTTCCCCCACCTGTTTTGTGGGCAGTTAACTTTGTCTTTGTTCAGGGCACAATAGTGCAAAGCGTCACGGTTTGGTTTATGGTCCTCAACACCGGTGCCCCACACATTGACTCTTTACCGGTACCCCCTGTATATAGCCCTGCTATTGTTATTTACTGCTGCTCTTTAATTTTTTGTTATTCTGTTATTCTCTTACTCTCTTACTTTTTTTGTATTTTCTTAATTCTGCATTGTTGGTTAAGGGCTTGTAAGTAAGCATTTCACTGTATGGTGTTTTATTCGGTGATTGTGACAAATACAATTTGATTTGAATGAGTAGGTGTGTTCAAACTTTTGACTGGTACTGTATGTTTAAAAAAAATATTAATGATATATTTTTTGTAACATTTTTTTCCTTCGCAAAGGTAGTGCTCTGGGTCTTTAATAGTCCTGTATTGGCAAAACAATAAAGCAGTCTGCATGACCCCCACCCCCAAACTACTTCCAGCAGCTATGGCCCCTTAGGAAATCATCATGTCATAAATGCAATGTCAAAGATATAACCTCTCTAAGTATGTACTCTCATTGTCCACAAGAGGGTGCTAGATATTCACTGATATTTGTTTGTCAGTCTCCATCGAGGTATTGGGGAAGAAGAGGGCATTTCTGAGAAACCTTCCTTTGAGATCAAACAACAAGTTGGACCAGTTCACCATTTGTTAGAATAATCTAATAATTTGTCCTAATTTATTTTTTATGTTGTGCCGAACCTATCCTTGAATTACAAGCCTAGTTTTTCCTCTGGGTGTATGCACGCCAGAGCAGTCTTGGATTTTTATTTTTTGTATTTTATTTAACCAGGCAAGTCAGTTAAGAACAAATTCTTATTTTCAATGACGGCCTAGGAACAGTGGGTTAACTGCCTGTTCAGGGGCAGAACGACAGCTCGGGGATTTGAACTTGTAACCTTCCGATTATTAGTCCAATGCTCTGACCACTAAGCTACCCTGCCGCCCCACAAGAGGTAGGTCACTTGTGGGTGGCAGGGGAATGGCATACCTGAGGGAGACATACTGTTATGACCCTTAGCGCAACCAGTGAGCAGCGTGTGCAGAGGGGCAGGTGGTGCAGGCAAGGCATGGCTGCTGTCAATGGACAAGTCTGTCATTGGAGGCAGCAATGACGAGTGTGGGTATCACCACAACATTCTCAAGGTACTTTTTCAACAGTCTTGAAGGAGTACCGCCACTTATCATTGGTACTCAAAGTGAAGTGACTGAGAAACAGTTTGTAATATATCAAGGCTTGAGATGTAAAGAAGAGTAATGTACTAAGTTAATGGGCTCTTTTCCAGATAGCTTGCTACAGCCCAGCGGCAAACTCTTGGTCTGTGATGAGTCCTCTACCAGCTGGTCATGGGGAGCCCAGCGTGGCAGTGCTCAGCAACTGCATCTATAGACTAGGTGGGTGCTCTTACCACAAGGGCAACCATATAGAATACGTGCATGTGTACAACACAGAAGCAGTCCTCTAGGAAAGCGCGACAGCTTTTGAGGACAGCATCTCCAGCCTGGCAGACTGCGTGGTGCTCCTCTCCCGTGCTGTGATTGGTCGGGCAAAGAAGTGGAGCAGCACACCAAGGCATCCTGGGAGCAGGTTGATTTTGACAACTCCCTGAAAACTGACTGAATGATGTGGTCCTGGCTGTGTATGAGGAGACTAGAGGTGTTCAGAGGGGGCATTGGAATGAATCTGAGGGGAATCTGTTATTTGTTTAATCTTTTATGTTGCAAGCAATGCTGAAGGAATTGTTGTGGTGTTTTCCTAGCTTGTTTGATACAGTGGTGGTGACCACTTTGAGTGCCTCTGAACCAAAGTGTAAACCAAGGCCTTTTGCCTCTTTCTGTTGTGTTGTTGCTCCAACATTTGTACTTCAGTAGGGCCTTTCACATCCTTGCAGCTTGTCCTAACTTTGACCTGAAGACGTGTTACTGCGTATGTCTGCTAGATAGACCAAAGTGGTAAAGTTACCTTGTCTGTCAATCACTGGCGTCCCCCCTTTATTTTATACAGCGAGAAGAAGAAGGATGCCTTCAGGAACACTTCCAAAGACTCAACTAGTTTTGACTCAACAAAATCTATCACAGCTCTTTAAGTTAACATGACACCCAGCTCAAGTGATGCACAGAAGGGTATTCTTGGCTATGCAATAATTGAATGAAGAGCTGTACTCAAACGTTATCACCATTTAAACATACAGTACCAGTCAAAAGTTTGGACACACCTACTCATTCAAGGGGTTTTCTTTATTTTTTACTATTTTCTACACCGTAGTGAAGACATCAACTATGAAATAACACATATGGAATCATGTAGTAGCCAAAAAAGTGTTAAACAAATCTAAATCTATTTTATATTTGAGAATCTTCAAAGTAGCCACCCTTTGCCTTGATGACAGCTTTGCAGCTTCCCCTGAAATGCTTTTTCAACAGTCTTGAAGGAGTTCCCACATATGCTGAGCACTTGTTGGCTGCTTTTCCTTCACTCTGCGGTCCAACTCATCCCAAACCATCTCAATTGGGTTGAGGTTGGGTGATTGTGGAGGCCAGGTCATCTGATGCAGCACTCCATCACTCTCCTTCTTGGTCAAATAGCCCTTACACAGCCTGGAGGTTTGTTGGGTCGTTGCCCTGTTGGAAACAAACTATAGTCCCACTAAGCATAAACCAGATGGGATGACGTATTGCTGCAGAATGCTGTGGCAGCCATGTTGGTTAAGTGTGCTTTGAATTCTAAGTAAATCGCCCACATTGTCACCAACAATGCACACCCACACCATCACACCTGTCACACCCTGACCATAGTTTGCTTTGTATGTTTCTATGTTTTCTTTGGTCAGGGTGTGATCTGAGTGGGCATTCTATGTTGGATGTCTAGTTTTGTCTGTTTCTGTGTTTGGCCTGATATGGTTCTCAATCAGAGGCAGGTGTTAGTCATTGTCTCTGATTGGGAGCCATATTTAGGTAGCCTGTTTTGTCATTGTGGGTTGTGGGTGATTGTCTATGTTAGTTGCTTGTGTCAGCACAGTTCTCGTTATAGCGTCACATTCGTTTATTGTTTTGTATAGTTTGTGTTCAGTGCTTTCTTTAATTAAATCATCATGAACACATACCACGCTGCATTTTAGTCCGCTCCTTGCGACGATCGTGACAAGTGGCTACTTTGAAGAATCTGAAATATAAAATATATTTAGATTTCTTAACTCTTTTTTAAAATTTTGGTTACATCATGATTCCATTTCTGTTATTTCATAGTTTTGATGTCTTCACTATTATTTTAAAATGTAGAAAATAGTCAAAATAAAGAAACCCTGGAATTAGTAGGCATGTCCAAACTTTTGACTGGTAGTGTTTATGCTTTTTACAGAGCAGCAAATTCATGTAGAGAATGATTTAGTGAAAAATTTATACTAATTCATGTAGAATAATTTATTTACTTGCAATTATTTTTTGTCCATTTTGAATTCCTCTCTAAACTGAAGTTGACATGTTATTGACCCGGGCCTGAGTGGTTGTCTGTTTGCCCTTCATCCCAGTCTCTGATAGTTCCTCTCCATTTGGTCCTATAGCCCATTGACTTTATGCTGCTTTCCTCTCCAATGTTGTTTCATCTGCATTTGCAAACCCCCATTACCCCCCCAGTTAGTGCCCCCCACTTAATGTCACACTGCTGTGCCAGTCCTCGCTTTGTCGTTTGGTGAAGTCTGCTGATTCACCCTATTGTTTTGGACATCAAGCTCCGTTCGCACAACCTGCCACGTTTTCATGGCGACTGAAAACACCAATATATTCACTGACACCACTGGCCACCTGGGGAATAATGAAGACACATATATCCCATATTTAGCATTGTCAAAGAGAGCTGAGGCCTATACACACTTTAGAGTGCAAGTCGATTTAGAGCTCTTTGCTTGTCCATTATCAGAGCTATTAAAATGCTGAAATTGCCCAGTGGTGATGTCTTGAAGAGTTTATGCAGAATGGAATGTTGGATGTGAGTGTCTTGGGGGTTGTTACATAAGAGACGTGTTTGTGCTCTGCTCTCTCTGTTAATTCCAGTCTGAGCTCTGTCCTGTCCTATTGAAGGGCCTGTCTCAGTGTTAAAGGAAAGGCTGTCCGTTTATTAAGTAATTAGGCTGGTGAGGAAGATTGGGAGAGAACTGAGACTGCAGCCCTGCACTTGAAAAGGGTCCTGCTGACCATTTGACATCTCCCATCTGTCAGGGAGGGAGTGGTCCGGGCCCAAGTTCCACCCCCAGAACATCACAGTCCTCAACCGTCAGTTTACATTCATGCATGATCCTCAACATGACCTATCAACACTAACATCAGCCTGTCCTCTGATTAACTCAGCCAACTATACAGCCCAGGGAATGTTTTCTGTTTGGCGGTTCATTGATACCTGTTTGGCTGTAGAAATAGGCACAGTATTTATATGTAGTCCTATAAGACTGTAGTGCCCTATCAGTTCTTAACTTAAGATATACAGTGCCTGACATCGTCGTATAGAGACGACCAAGGCGCAGCATGATATGAATACAAACTCTTTAATAACAAAGAAACACTAAACAAACAAAATAACATGACGCTATATAAACAGAGTGCTGACACAGGCAACTACACATACAATAACCCACAAAATACCCAATGAATATGGCTACCTAAATATGGTCCCCAATCAGAGAGAACGATAAACACCTGCCTCTGAGAACCAATCTAGGCGACCATAGACATATAAACACCTAAACTAGAAAAACCCCATAAACATACAAAACCCCCCTAGACAATTGAAAACTACACAAACCACCCTTGTCACACCCTGGCCTAACCAAGTGACAGGGCCTTCGGAAAGTATGCAGACCCCTTGACGTATCACACATTTTGTTACGTTACAGCCAAATTCTAAAATGGATTAAATAAAATAGTTGTCAGCAAACTACACACAATACCCCATACATTTTTTAAAAATGTATTAAAAAAGATATCTTACTTACATAAGTATTCAGACCCTTTGTTATGAGACTTGAAATTGAGCTCATGTGCATCCTGTTTCCATTGATCATCCTTGAGATGTTTCTACAGCTTCATTGAAGTCCACCTGTGGTAAATTCAATTGATTGGGCATGATTTGTAAAAACACACACCTGTCTATATACAGTCCCACACTTCAAGTGCATCTCAGAACAAAAACCAAGCCATTAGGTCGAAAGAATTGTCTGTAGACCTCCGAGACAGAATTGTGTCGAGGCACAGATCTGGGGGAGGGTACCAAAAATATATGCAGCATTTAAGGTCCTCAAGAGCACAGTGGCCTCCATCATTCCTAAATGGAAGAAGTTTGGAACCACCAAGACTCTTCCTAAATCTGTCCCGTTTGTCAAACTGAGCAATCGGGGGAGAAGGGCCTTGGTCAAGAAGGTGACCAAGAACCCGATGGTCACTGACAGAGCTCCAGAGTTCCTCTGGAAGGTTCTCCCATCTCCACAGAAGGACAACCATCTCTGTAGCACCCCACCAATCAGGACTTTATGGTAGAGTGGACAGATGAAAATTTAACACACCTGCTCCCCATTCACACCTGAGACCTTGTAACACTAACGAGTCACATGACACCGGGGAGGGAAAATGGCTAATTGGGTCCAATTTGGACATTTTCACTAAGGGGTGTACTCACTTTTGTCGCCTGTGGTTTAGACATTAATGGCTGTGTGTTGTTATTTTGAGGGGACAGCAAATGTACACTGTTATCAAGCTGTACACTCACTACTTTACATTGTAGCAAAGTGTAATTTCTTCAGTGTTGTCACATGAAAAGATATACTCAAATATTTACAAAATGTGAGGGGTGTACTCACTTTTGTGATATACTGTATGTTGCTTGCTGCTCTATGATATTTGTTGTAAAATGAGAACTGGGGGAGTAATTGTTTGCTTAGATTTGGGTCATAGTTATGCCACACTAGTTCACTCAGCTTTCTACTTTGCACACCCAGTGAACTTTACCGTGAATCCAAGTTCACATCTGATGATAGTCTGGTTATTGAACCAACAACATTGTATTTTGGCATCCAAGTTCATTGTAATAAATTGTGAGTATTGAGGCGTTCTAAAATCAGTATTTGTTTTCAATTCTGGTAGCTGTGCATACGGGTGCAAATGTCTGTGGGACCTCTGTTTTCTTGGTTTGGGGACTTTTGATAGCCATGTCCGGTCCTGACAAAAAAACTGGATATGGGGAATTGGGCAGCGCGGGGGGGGGGGGGGGGGGGGATTGTATTGTCCTCAGTCAGCCATAGCCCAAACCATTTCCCGCCCTCAAGTACCAACAGTCTGCTGACTCAGTGACTCCTAGAATGAAGGATAGGGAATGGAATATGCTTCTGGAGTATCTCTACTATGCAGACCAGCTTCAGACCAGAGAATATTAGCTCAAATAGATGTGTTACAGTGACCTTTTCTACCACCACATCAAGTAATCAGTAATGCCTGGGGTGAATCTCTCCACTGACATGACTCACTGGGATGGGAGAACATATTATATTTTCCTCCTGACACCCACACTGTCAGATAAGGTAAACAAGATGTGCATCATGCATTAAATCAAATCAAATTTTATTTGTCACATACACATGGTTAGCAGATGTTAATGCGAGTGTAGCGAAATGCTTGTGCTTCTAGTTCAAACAATGCAGTGATAACCAACAAGTAATCTAACTAACAATTCCAAAACTACTGTCTTATACACAGTGTAAGGGGATAAAGAATATGTACATAAGGATATATGAATGAGTGATGGTACAGAGCAGCATACAGTAGATTGTATCGAGTATAGTATATACATATGAGATGAGTATGTAGACAAAGTAAACAAAGTGGCATAGTTAAAGTGGCTAGTGATACATGTATTACATAAGGATGCAGTCGATGATGTAGAGTACAGTATATACGTATGCATATGAGATTAATAATGTAGGGTAAGTAACATTATATAAGGTAGCATTGTTTACAGTGGCTAGTGATATATTTACATCATTTCCCATCAATTCCCATTATTAAAGTGGCTGGAGTTGGGTCAGTGTCAATGACAGTGTGCATGCATCAGCTGGGTGGAGTGAGTATTCATCAAAGGAGGAGGGTGGGAGAAAGGGAGGCAAAGATTTGTCCCACTAATATCCCAATGAGCATACTAATGAATTGAGCTGACTAAAAGCCCTTGGAGCATTGTCCCTGGAGGACGACTCCCACCCTCCCTCCCCAGCTTTACGGCAGTCATTAGCAGCCGACATCCTTGAAGAGGGGCCATCAGGCTACTTTGTGCTCGCTGCTGTGAAAGGGAGACAACTGCTCCCCCCATTTTCATGCTCTTTAACGCTCGTTCAGAGGGAGAAAGATGGCCATGGCATGTTTTATAAGTGGGAAAACATCAGCAGGGAAAGTCACTCCCCTGGCCAGAGGCACAATAGTGCAGGGTCTTTAAGGCATGCTGGGCCAAAGGAAACTAGAGTGTGGTCCTCGTTACATTAGGTAAACAAAGGGAAAATACAAACACTTCTGTAGGCTCTGGGGATCTTCAAAAGTGCAGAGACAGATCTATTGTAATGAGTACATAGATGTGAAAAAGGTTATGGGGTGTTGATCAAGTTACTGATCCATCCTTAATTACATCCTATTAAACTGGCCTTGCATTATAGGAAGTCATAGATTGTGACCTCAATTTTACACCAGCAATAATCAAATCTGAGAGGATTGAACTCAGGAAACAGCCGGCGGTAAAGTGTTAACTATTAGTCTTCTACCCTGATATCACAACAAGTCAAATTGATTAAGGCCCGGATTCAATTCAAGGTGTGTTATAGCGCCGCGCACTACTTCTAAAAGGTCATTTGCGCTTGAGCCGACATGCATAGCATTTACCATGAATGCTATGTTCAAGAACATTGGAGGAAATACATTTAAAAGGCACCGTGTCTGCTGTCTAGTGTCCTGCGCTATAATTAAGCAATATGTCCTGAGGGGGTGTGGTATATGGCCAATATACCACGTCTAAGGGCTGTTCTTAGCCATGTTATATTGGCAATATACCATAAACCCCTGAGGTGCCTTATTGCTATTTAAACTGGTTACCAACGCAATCAGAGCAATAAATATACGTTGTCATATCCGTGGTATTGGGTCTGATATATGCTATATAGACAAAAGTATGTGGACACCTCTTCAAATTAGTGGATTCACATATTTCAGTCACACCAATTGCTGACAAGTGTATACAATAGAGCACACAGCCATGAAATCTCCATAGAGAAACATTGGCAGTAGAATGGCCCTTACTGAAGAGCGCAGTGACTTTCAACGGAGCACCGTCATAGGATGCCACCTTTCCAACAAGTCTGTTTGTCAAATTTCTGCCCTGCTAGAGCTCTCCCGGTAAACTGTAAGTGCTGCTATTGTAAAGTGCCTAGGAGCAACGACGGCTCAGCCGCGAAGTGATAGAGCACAGAGCAGGACCGCCGAGTGCTGAAGCATGTAGCGCGTAAAAATAGTTTGCCGGATGCCAGGAGAAAGCTACCTGCCCGAATGCATAGTGCCAACTGCAAAGTTTGGTGGAGGAGAAACAATGGTCTGGGTCTGTTTTTCATGGTTCGGGCTTGGCCCCTTAGTTCCAGTGAAGGGAAATATTAATGTTACAGCATACAATGACATTCTAAATGATTTTGTGCTTCCAACTTTGTGGCAAGGGAAGGCCCTTTCCTGTTTCAGCATGTAAATGCCCCCGTGCACAAAGTAAGGTCCATACAGAAATGTTTTTTTGAGATTGATGTGGAGGAACTTGACTGGCCTGCACAGAGCCCTGACCTCAACCCCATCCAACACCTTTGGGATGAATTGGAATGCCTACTGCGAGCCAGTCCTACTATCCCAACATCAGTTGGCCTGAACTCACTAATGATCTTGTGGCTGAATGGGAGCAAGTCCCAGCAGCAATGTTCCAACATCTAGTGGAAAGCCTTCCCAGAAGAGTGGAGGCTGTTATAGCAACTCCATATTAATGCCCATGACTTTGGAATAAGATGTTCAACAAGCAGGTGTCCACATACGTTTGGTCATGTAGTGTACCACGGCTGTTGACTCACCCAGTTTATAATGCTCCTTCGATTGAATCCCGCCACCAAGTAAATTAATACTTTAGCTTTGAAAAAAACTGTGGAAAAACACGTGACTTGTTGATTATTTAATTACATACAGCTCCCATTACAATCTCATTAAAGCAATTTATTACACACAAAATGTTTATTTTTCGACAAAAACATTTGAATAATTGAAATCAAAACAAAAATAAATAGACAATTCAATGATAAACATATAATTGGGTAGGAACATATTAATTTTTCAGGCCTAAAGCCATCTGTGATTTCAGACGAGTCAACAGCACTACTCTGGTGGTCATTCTAAAGCATATTGTCTCTGTTCCACTCCATTATCATTTTTGCTTGCTGATGTTTCTTCAGACCCAGGTCCTTCTCCCTCAGCCTCAGCATGCAGTAGCATGGCCATGAGCTCTGGGTTTGATGCTGGACTTGGGACAGACCTCTAGGGGAAACACAGGTATGACAGCATAGTAGCATTTATGAGGTCTCACTGAGTCACCTGTGAGACTGCAGTCCTTCTCTTTTGGGAGAAACTGTGAGGAAATGGTTCACCAGCATGAGTAGGAGAAGAGTGGGTACTGGCTCCACTCAGCCACGTTGCCATGGTGATATCCGTGGTGCACAGCCGGGGTACTGTAGTCAGTGGGCAGGTGGTGAGGGGGAGGGTACTGGGTATGGCTGGGGCCGCTCCACTGGCCCAGGGTCTTCTCTGTGCCATAAGGGCTGTAGATGTGGTGGCTGAGGACCCCTGGCTTGCCTGCTTGGGCCATGTTGAGCACACCTGTGTAGTCCGGATGATGTCCTGCAAGGGGCTGCGGGCCACAGGGAGATGGTCTAATCTCATGAGCAGAGGGCTTGGGGGCCTCATGCTCTGGGACTGTGGCTACATCAGGGACTCTGGACTCAAAGCTGGCCCGTCCAGAACCGCCATTGCTGCTGCCCAGGTTGGAGGAGGGAGATGGAGACCTCCCGTATTTATGAAACCTGAAAAGAGAGAAGGCAGGGTGGTGGTCAGTGTTGTCTGCTTTGATGACAATGTGGCAGTGAGTTTTCTTTCCTACAGGCAGCAGGATGAACATTACTGACATAGGCAGCATGCTGTGGTGCCTACCTGTATGGCTGGTATGAAGCTGGGTCTGGTACTAGCTGCTCTGCATTGTACATGTCCCTGACGCCGGGTCCAGGGGGTGTGTCTGTCTGGCCGTGGTGTCCATGCTCCCTCTCAGGCCCCCAAGGGGAGTAGTGCTCCTCTTTCACCACTTCCTCCTCTTTTCTCTCAGTGAGTTCTGCCCGCTCTCCTTCGTATCCCACATATGATGACATGTGTAAGCCTGCAAAACATACATGACATCAGACCCACTGAGCCCAGAGAATAACAACCTCTACATGAAGGGATGAGTAGTTTGGTCACTAAACTAACTGGTGAAAGCCAATACTTGAAGGGCTGTCCTCATATGAGTCTTTGCTTAGATAATCCATTTCCTTTGTTTTTTTCTCTGTTGAGGCTGGGATTCTGTTAGCATGCCTGCAGAGGAAAATACAACAGGATCATTGGTACACATATTCAAGGCAAGCAGAAAATAGAAAAGAAAGAGTGAAATAGAAAAGTAATGATAAAAACAATTCTAGCTACTTTTTTGTATTAGTTCCTTCATCTCGGAAGCCTTTCGCAAATGGGTTGTGGTCAATCTTCAGCTTTGTTATCTAGGGGAAAAAGAGTTGGTTTTAAACATATAAAATAAAGGGTAGTGCCCTCCTGTGCCAGTGACTGCAGTGAGACTGACCTTAGTGTTCTGGTAAGCGGTGACCGAGGTGAAGGTGGTCTCAGAGAAGGTGAAGGTCTGGAAGACACTCCAGCGTACACTGTACATGTCGTCTGCCTGGACAATGTGGAAGCGCGGCTGATAGCAGTGCATGGAATGCAAAATGATCTGAAAGAGAGAGATGCACAGTTAGTTTAGTCACTGGAACAATGACAACAGTTAATGTCATCAAAGTAAAATAATTTGCCAATGCTCTATAGAGTATGTCATATACATACATATATAATATATATATAATATATATATATATTTATTATTATTATATATAATATGATTAGTATATTATATATATTATTATTATTATATATAATATTATTATTATTAGTATTATATATATTATTATATATATATTAATTATTATATATATATATATATATATATAATATTATTATTACAGAGCTTGACAATGCTTTCTTACATGGCCATGTTGGTCCAGAGTGTTGTTGGTGAGCTTGAGCTTGAGGAAGGACACTGACTGTTTCATCCAGTGGCTCCCAGGGGCCGGAGAGTCTGGGTGCAGGTACGTACGACAAGGAGGCTGCGGCTCCGCCTTCCCAGTCACTTCCCATTTCTCCTTATTCCACTGGAAGGAGACAGAAGTAAACAGCTTAACATAAAGTTAATATGTCATATAAAGGGGGCAGGGGTGATTTTCAGAGGATCCCTGTCTAACCTTGAGGCTAAAAGAGAGTGATACTTTCAGTTGCACCACCCACAGAGGCAAACAGCAGGGGATATAACAACAGGAAGAGATCATGCCCGTTGATGACCAGTGTCAGAGGGGTGATTAGCAAAGACTGGAGTGGAGCTGGGTCTCGTCTGACCATTGGAGAACATCTATTGCTAATGTTTGCTAATGTCACAATTGTTTGATACAAGCCAGGGATGTGTCATTTCTAAATGAACATTTTATGATGATGATTTTGCTCATACGAAAGGCAATGGATATGTATTCAAGTGTAAACATGCAAAAGGTTGTTACCTTATACCTGAAACCATCCACAGGTACCATGTCAACCAACAAGATGTACTTGGAACATGGAATTAGTCCAGAAAGGTTGATTTTACAGTGTGGAAACATTCTCCTGCAAAATTCAAGAATAATCATTACAGTCCACAGAAAGTGCAATTTCTTGAAGCATTGTCAATCAAGTACATTGAAATTGATGATGGCAGATAGAGTTTGAAGTTGTGGTTATCTTACCTGCCTGGTTTAGTGATAATCATCTCTGTTCCTATTTCATGGAAGGACTTCCAGAGTTCTGGGTTCTCCAGAGTCATCTTGATGTTGCCTTGGCGATAAGCTTCGGGACCACAGGGAATAGACGACGACGGAGTACTAAAGTTGGACTTCATGTCTAGGATGTAGAAACAATTATTAAGAACCAGTCAAAAGCTCAAACTGATGGAGGACTATCTGACCAAGATAAGAACTGAATAGGCTGTGATGGAGGAATATTTCACATACACAGACTACTGATATAGACAATGAGAGCTTATGCCTTGTGAGAGCATATGCCTTGTGTGATGTCCATTGGGAATCCAAGGTAGGTTTGATGACAAAAAAAGAGCTTGAGGATCAACACTCACCTCTGATGGACTGCATTCTTCAGACGAGTTGGTGGAACAAGGAGAGGTGCGCCAAAAATATAATGTATCAGAAAACTGTTTTAGTGCTTTCCAAAGTAGAAACCACAGTTAACAGTCCCTCCTTGGTGCTGCACATCGGTCTTGAGCTTTCAGCATATTCCACTGGTGCCAGAAGCATATATTGAGTGGTCGTAGGTCCAGTGGTGTTTGAACAGCAATCACTTGGGGCTCTCGAGAACTGTTGAACTGGAGGATGGGGTCTCTGACTTTTAAGGGGAGCCCAGGAGTGGGAGTGGCCTGAAGAGCCATTCCCAGGCTTTGAAGTGGCACAACGATGAGTCAATTCCCACTATGATTGGAGGGTTGTGGAAATCAAAGGGACTTAACAGAGCCTTGATTACCGTCCCCACAGGAAGGGTGACAGAGGAAACGCATCTTTATTAACTGCTAAGAGACTTTAAAACAAATATGGATGGGCTTCCCCACTGGAGAACAGGGCCTACAGCGGCACCAAAATCTGTGTTATTGTCATTTACACAGATGTAACCACACACAGAAAGCCTATTTAGTGTCCTCATGCAATGTGGTAAAATAGCCATAATATATTTACAAAGAACATTATTATGCAATGTGGTAAAATAGCCATAATAGCTAATAAGAGCTCGGAGAGGTGATCCATTTCAAACTTGATCAACCCTCACAACATAGAACATTTGAGTCACAATCCTTAATATTATTTTTTTGTTTTTTTTGCCAAACAACACTTTGCTTGCTATACTGCTGAGGGATAAGGCTGGAGAAATGTAACCATTCTAAAATTCATAGATGGAGCTATTAATGCAAGGAGTGACAGTCTATGAGATCAACATGATCGTTTTGAACATATGTTGAATCTATATTTATTTACAAAGAACATCGTTTACAAACAATGGTGTAATCTTATATTTTGGGTTTTGATAGGATAAAACAGGTTGAGGCAAGTTCTAGTATTCAATAATGAATTGGGTATATAAAGTTGAAGTCGGATGTTTACATACACCTTAGCCAAATACATTTAAACTCAGTTTTTCACAATTCCTGACATTTAATCCTAGTAAAAGTTCACTGTTTTAGGTCAGTTAGGATCACCACTTTATTTTAAGAATATGAAATGTCAGAATAATAGTAGAGGGAATTATTTATTTCAGCTTTTACTTCTGTCATCACATTCCCAGTGAAGTATACATACACTCAATTAGTATTTGGTAACATTGCCTTTGCATTGTAAAGGGTCAAATGTTTTGGGTAGCATTCCACAAGCTTCCTGTCACACCCTGGCCTTAGTATTCTGTGTTTTCTTTATTATTTTGGTTAGGCCAGGGTGTGACATGGGTGATTTATGTGTATTGTCTTGTCTTGGGGTTTATTAGATTTATGGGGTTGTGTTTAGTAGAGTTGTCTAGGAATGTCTATTGTTGCCTGGAGTGGTTCTCAATCAGAGGCAGGTGTTTATCATTGTCTCTGATTGGGAACCATATTTAGGCAGCCATATTCTGTGGGTATTTTGTGGGTGGTTGTCTCCTGTGTCAGTGTTTGTACCACACGGGACTGTTTCGGGTTTTCACGTTTCTTGTTTTTTTGTAGTTTGTTCATGTATAGTTTCTAGTTATTAAAGAACCATGAACTTCAACAACGCTGCGTTTTGGTCCTCCTCTCCTTTCCTTCCCAGGTAGAATCCTGTTACACTTCCCACAATAAATTGGGTGAATTTTGACCCATTCCTGCAGACAGAGCTGGTGTAACTGAGTCACACTTTTTCAGTTCGGCCCACAAATTATCTACAGGATTGAGGTCAGGGCTTTGTGATGGCCACTCCAATACCTTGACTTTGTCCATTTGGAAGACCCATTTGCGACCAAGCTTTAGCTTCTTGACTGATGTCTTGAGATGTTGCTTCAATATATCCACAATTTCCCTTCCTCACGCTGCCATCTATTTTGTGAAGTGCGCCAGTCCCTCCTGCAGCAAAGCACCCCCACAACATGATGCTGCCACCTCCGTGCTTCATGTTTGGGATGGTGTTCTTTGACTTGCAAGCCTCCCCCTTTTTACTCCAAATATAATGATGGTCATTATGGCCAAACAGTTGTATTTTGGTTTCATCAGACCAGAGGACCATACTAAATAAATACAAAACAAAGAAAATAAAGGTCAGAACGTGACAGTACCCCCCCCCCCCCACAAAGGTGCGGACTCCGGCCGCAAAACCTTAACCTATAGGGGAGGGTCTGGGTGGGCGTCTGTCCGCTGTGGCGGCTCTGGCGCGGAACGTGGACCCCACTTCACCGTAGTCTTAGTCCGCCTCCGTGGCTTCCTAACCACGGAGACCCTTCTAAATGACCCCACTGGACAGAGGGGCAGATCCTGGCTGAATGGCGGCTCTGGCAGATCCTGGCGGCTCTGGCAGATCCTGGCTGACTGGCGGCTCTGGCAGATCCTGGCTGAATGGCGGCTCTGACAGATCCTGGCTGAATGGCGGCTCTGGCAGCTCTGGCAGATCCTGGCTGAATGGCGGCTCTGGCAGCTCTGGCAGATCCTGGCTGAATGGCGGCTCTGACAGATCCTGGCTGAATGGCGGCTCTGGCAGCTCTGGCAGATCCTGGCTGAATGGCGGCTCTGACAGATCCTGGCTGAATGGCGGCTCTGGCAGATCCATACACCTCCAACTGATTCAAATGATGTCAATTAGCCTATCAGAAGCTTCTATTTCATGAAATTTTCCAAGCTGTTTAAAGGCACAGTCAGCATAGTGTATGTAAACTTCTGATCCACTGGAATTGTGATACAGTGAGTTATAAGTGATATAACCTGTCTGTAAACAATTGTTGGAAAAAAGACTTGTGTCATGCACAAAGTAGATGTCCTAACCGACTTGCCAAAACTATAGTTTGTTAACAAGAAATTTGTGGAGTGGTTGAAAAACAAGTTTTAATGACTCCAACCTAAGTGTATGTAAACTTCCGTCTTCAACTGTATTATTGATTGAAATTACCATTGCCGATTGTCCCTTTACATTTGTTCAATGATGATCAAAATGGGGTTTGCTGAATGAACAACATACATCACTTTCCCCAACAATAAAATTAAAGAAATGATATACGATTTTGATTCATTCTTACAAAACAGCTATAACACTACTAAAATACACAGGTCATATATGATATTGGTTGAATCAATGACTTCATCTTGACCAAACATGGTCTCTGGCATATTCAGTTTTCCAATCCGAGAAAGTGAGGAGTGTGTGAGGGACCAATAAACCCATAATGGTGTGATAACTTACATTAATACCATATCTTTCTCTAGGTGAGTCTAACCTGGGGGTGGCCAGGTTGGGTGTTGGGGCTGCAGGCAGTGCCTTGGGGTTGTGTATTGGGGTGTCTAGAGAGGACAATGCACCGATAGATAATCTCATTAGGGCAGTTTCCCCTGCAGGCCCAAGTTTCTCCATGCGGAAAGGCACTGTATGGGCCAGCAATTAACAATCAGTTAGCACCACAGGCAAGACACCACAGACTAAAAGAGACAGAGGGAGAGAGAGATAAAGACCGGGCAAAAACTCCCTGCCAATCCGAAGGAGCCCACCCTCCCACAATCATCATCGTCCAGGCAAATCCACAAGTGTCCATAGGCTAGATGTCTCCTCCTCTATCCACCTCTGTTACCATAGGCTAAACACATGCTAAACTTTAAATGGAAAACCATTCACAGCACTTCAGCAGGGTTCCTCCCTGGTTCATCTCCACTTCCTCTGGCACTTAAAAGTACCTCAAATACCCTCAATAGATCTAAAAACTTTACTCAGGTAGAGTTCGAATTTAGAAATAATGTCTCTCACTCAGCTTTGTCTGACAAAACCAGGCAGTTTTCAAACAATCCCTATACAATTAGTCAGTATCTTTCATTGTATGCTTATGTGTACATATTGAATACAGTACCTCCAGTGGTAGCATTGCATGTTCCAAGTTTCCATAGTATTATTGTGATGGCTATTGTCTTTGTAATTTGCTCCCGTGAATATCAAACATTTCCTTTGCAAATGGCTGTATCAAACCAGGAAACATCCAGCAGTTGAATAGGCCTCAGGAGAGGTTTTACAACTAGAAAGCTTGGCCTGTGAGGATATTGACTGGCTAGTTTAAAGAGCCCGTGTTGAGTCGGCATATATTACTCCCATTACTCCAACAGACCCACTCAGAGAACAGTATTTGATTTTCACACCACATGTTCTAACATTAATTCGAAAAGGCTATTCTGGAGGGAAAAAAAGACATGGTTCCACCATCTCCCTGCAGAGACGACCAGCCTGCTAGCAGCACTATGAGCTTTAGGAAGTGTGATGTGGTTTCATTCTCCTGATATGTGAAACCAATTGTTGCTGAGGAGTTATTAAATCACAGATTCAGTGTTACTCTCCACACCTTGCACTTGTGAGGGAAAATGCATATTCCCAGGGCTACTTGAGCCGGCTCCCCCTCGTAAGCTTTCCAGCAGGGGCTTTACTACCAGTCGCCCAGCATCAGTCCCCTCAGAGCCATGTCATGGGATATCAAAACAAGGAGGGCACAGCTCTTTGTGATTACAAGAGTGTGACTATTTCAGGAAATGGGGAAGGGACATATTTTGATGTTGAATCGTTTTAAGTCGTCACTGTTGAAAGGCTTATAGCAGAGATGGGCAACTGGTGGCTCGCGGGCAAAAGGCCCTCGGATGAATTCCCTCCCAACCACAAAATAAATGAGTGGGCCCCTCATGAAAAGTTCATTATGTTTTGTGGCCCCCATCAAAGTTGCCCATCTCTGACTTACAGGGAAGTCTAATGTGAGCATGTCAATGTCAGAGCTAAAGTGTACATTTCAGCAGCGGCAAGCCCATTACGCAGTGAAGATGGAGGTGACAGGTGTGATAGCCAGACCGCTGCATGTGGCAGAGGACACAGGCTAGAGTCAGGGTGGCAGGTCTACTGTTATATTTTACAGCTGCTGCCGTCTGCTTTATTTAGACTTGGGCAACACATCTGGGGAATTGCGGCCTTTGCTGATAATGACTGAGTTAAGAACTGGTGAAGCTAACTATAATCACAACATGAAGTGACCCAAAGAGTCATCAATCAATCTCTATGAATGATTTCAGTCAACACTGAAGCACTGGGTTGTAGATATGACAAACAAAGTATATTCCCAACATACCAATATATGAAGAGGAATAAACACCATCTGCCAAAACTCTCTCGACACTGGATGTAATAAAGCTGTTGAAAGTGATACCATTGCCAGTGGTGGCAGGTAGCCTAGCGGTTAGAGTGTTGGACCAGTAACTGAAAGGTTGCTAGATCGAATCCCTGAGCTGACAAGGTAAAAATCTGTCGTTCTGCCCCTGTACAAGGCAGTTAACCCACTGTTCCTAGGCCGTCATTGTAAATAAGAATTTGTTCATAACTGACTTGCCTAGTTAAATGAAAAATAAAATGAATCAATTGCCAAAGCTGACTTGGAATAGAGATTAAGGAATGCCAAACACTATATTTACAGTATTTAAAAATTAACTTAGTTGCTCAGTTTGTGTCAATAGTGTAGCTAATGTGTCCTGACTGTTCTCCCACACAGATGAGTCTACTAGGGCACATCCTCCCTGCAAAGCATTTGCCCACAGTGGTGTCTATGGCGGGGCCGCTGTCCAGGCCTCCGTGTCTACTCACTGATCACCTTTACCACTGATGCTCTACCTCCCAGGTGTCAGTCTCTAGATCCCCTTGTGCTCGATTGTTAACAGCTGCCAATACACAGCCGGGACGATGGATCAGACGGCTCTCCTCCAGCCCAATAAAGAGCCCCTGCAGTAGGCCGATGAGAAATCTCACACCTTCGGCCCGCATTAGCTATGCAGCATGCCCTTTTGATGCCTTATTGGTCACTTTGATGGGTTTGTATAGGTAGCAGTCGCTGGCTGAAGACAGCCTGATGTCAGTGGCGCTCCAAGCCCTTTGCCTTCTGGTACATAACCTCAAACATGAGAAAGACTTGTCATGAGAAATGGTTAAACCTGACAATAGAGCCATTACATAGTTATTTTGTGGTTGTTAGCTGACCATTTCATCTCAAGTGCAGTAAATCATTTTTTAGCTATAAACAATAATGACACAGTGCATAACTACAGTGTTTTCAGAAAGTATTCCCACTCCTTGACTTTTTCCACATTTGATTGAGTTACAGCCTGAATTTAAAATGGATTACATTTAGATGTTGTGTCACTGGCCTTCACAAAATGACAAAAGTAGAATTATGTTTTGACACATTTTTACAAATGAATTCAAAATTATAAGCTGAAATGTCTCGAGTCAGTAATTATTCAACCAATAAATAAGTTCAGCAGAAAATTTTTGCTGAACAACAAGTCACATAATAAGTTGCAATAATAGTGTAACATTATTTTTTCAATCCAGAATCCAAGATGGCTTAGCAGTCAGACGTCTTTGTCCTGTCGTGTCCCTTGTATATATAGTTTCTTACATATTTTAAATAAATCCGTGATAATCAAAAACTTCAACAAGCATTTCTCAACGGCTGGCCATGCCTTCCTCCTGGCTACTCCAACCTCGGCCAACAGCTCCGCCCCCACCGCAGCTACTCGCCCACGCCTCCCCAGCTTCTCCTTTACCCAAATCCAGATTGCAGATGTTCTGAAAGAGCTGCAAAACCTGGACCCATACAAATCAGCTGGGCTTGACCAGCTGGACCCTCTATTTCATAAACTGTCCACCGCCATTGTCGCAACCCCTATTACCAGCCTGTTCAACCTCTCCTTCGTATCATCTGAGATCCCCAAAGATTGGAAAGCTGCCGCAGTCATCCCCCTCTTCAAAGAGGGAGACACCCTGGACCCAAACTGTTACAGACCTATATCCATCCTATCTAAGGTCTTCGAAAGCCAAGTCAACAAACAGATCACTGACCATCTCGAATCCCACCGTACCTTCTCCGCAGTGCAATCCGGTTTCTGAGCTGGTCACGGGTGCACCTCAGCCACGCTCAAGGTACTAAACCATATCATAACCGCCATCGATAAAAGATAGTACTGTGCAGCAGTCTTCATCAACCTGGCCAAGGCTTTCAACTCTGTCAATCACCTTATTCTTATCGGCAGACTCAGTAGCCTCGGTTTTTCTAATGACTGCCTTGCCTGTTTCACCAACTACTTTGCAGACAGAGTTAAGTGTGTCAAATCGGAGGGCATGTTGTCCGGTCCTCAGGCAGTCTCTATGGGGGTACCATAGGGTTCAATTATCGGGCAGACTCTTTTCTCTGTATATATCAATGATGTTGCTCTTGCTGCGGGCGATTCCCTGATCCACCTCTACGCAGACGACACCATTCTGTATACTGTGGGGCAAAAAAGTATTTAGTCAGCCTCCAATTGTGCAAGTTCTCCCACTTAAAAAGATGAGAGGCCTGTCATTTTCATCATGGGTACACTGCAACTATGACAGACAAAATGAGAAGGAAAAAAACCCAGAAAATCACATTGTAGGATTTTTTAATGAATTTATTTGCACATTATGGTGGAAAATAAGTATTTGGTCAACAACAAAAGTTTCTCAATACTTTGTTATACCCTTTGTTGGCAATGACAGAGGCAATGACAGAAGTCTAAGGGACTTACAGCTGTAATCACTGCCAAAGGTTCTTCGATAAAGTATTGAATCAGGAGAGTGAATACTTACGTAAATGAGACGTTTCTGTATTTCATTTTCAATACATTTGCTAAAATTTCTACAAACCTGTTTTCACTTTGTCATTATGGGGTATTGTGTGTAGATCAGTAATATGTATATACTTTGTTGTTTTACTTAATCCATGCTGAATTCAGGCTGTAACAACAACATGTGGAATAAGTTTAGGGGTATGAATACTTCATGACTGCACTGTATGATGTTCCTAATCAGTACATCTTAAAGATGATTGCACAATAAGAACACAGGATAAATTATTATTGATCTAGTGACAACACTCCCCTTTTCCTCTGCAAAACACACAAAAATATGAAATCAGTGTGAATTCCCTCAACTACAAAATATGGAGTCAGTGAAGCTCTTCAGGATTTGTTTCAAATGTAATGTTTTGGTAAACTACATTTTCATTCTATGGCTGAACATAGATAATATAGGTACAGTTTAAGTCTGAAGTTAACATACACCGTAGCCAAATACATTTAAACTCTTTTTTTATTTTTATTTTTACAATTCCTGACATTCAATCCTAGTAAGAATTCCCTGTCTTAGGTCCGTTAGGATCATCACTTTTATTAAGAATGTGAAATGTCACAATAAAAGTAGAGAGAATTATTTATTTCAGCTTTTATTTCTTTCATCACATTCCCAGTGGGTCAGAAGTTTACATACACTCAATTATTATTTGGTAGCATTGCCTTTAAATTGTTTAATTTGGGTCAAACGTTTTGGGTAGCCTTCCACACAATAAGTTGGGTGAATTTTGGCCCATTCCTCCTGACAGAGCTGGTGTAACAGTCAGGTTTGCAGGCCTCCTTGCTCCTTGCACACACGTTTTCAGTTCTGCCCACAAATGTTCTATATGATTGAGGTCATGGCTTTGTGATGGTCACTCCAATACCTTGACTTTGTTGTCATTAAGCCATTTTGCCACAACTTTGGAAGTATGCTAGGGGTCATTGTCCATTTGGAAGACCCATTTGTGACCAAGCTTTAACTTCCTGACTGATGTCTTGAGATGTTACTTCAATATATCCACAATTTTCCATCCTCATGATGCCATCTATTTTGTGAAGTACACCAGTCCCTCCTGCAGCAAAGCAACACCACAACATGATCCTGCCACCCCTGTCCTTCACGGTTGGGATGGTGTTCTTCAGCTTGCAAGCCTCCCTCTTTTCCTCCAAACATAACAATGGTCATTATGGCCAAACAGTTATATTTTTGTTTCATCAGACCAGAGGACATTTCTCCAAAAATGTACAATCTTTGTCCCCATGTGCAGTTGCAAACCGTAGTCTGGCTTTTTTTTATGGCGGTTTTGGAGCAGTGGCTTCTTCCTTGATGAGCGGCCTTTCAGGTTGTCTTTAGGACTGGTTTTACTGTGGATATCGATACTTTTGTACCTGTTTCCTCCAGCATCTTCACAAGGTCCTTTGCTGTTGTTCTGGCATTGATTTACATTTTTTGCACCAAAGTATGTTTATCGCTAGGAGACAGAATGCATGTCCTTCCTGAGCGGTACGACAGCTGCATGGTCCCATGGTGTTATACTTGCGTACTATTGTTTGTACAGATGAACGTGGTACCTTCAGGCGTTCGGAAATTGCCCCAAGGATGTAGCAGACTTGTGGAGGTCTACAATTTTTGGTTGATTTCTTTTGATTTTCCCATAATGTCAAGCAGAGGCACTGAGTTTGAAGATAGGCCTTGAAATACATCCACAGCTACACCTCCAATTGACTCAAATGATGTCAATTAGCCTATCAGAAGCTTCTAAAGCCATGACATCATTTTCTGGATTTTTCCAAGCTGTTTAAAAGGCACAGTCAACTTAGTGTATGTAAACTTCTGACCCACTGGAATTGTGATACAGTGAATTATAAGTGAAATAATCTGTCTAAAGAATTGTTGGAAAAATGACTTGTGTCATGCACGAAATAGATATCCTAACCGTCTTTCCAAAACTATAGTTTGTTAACAAGAAATTTGTGGAGTTGTTGAAAAACAAGTTTTAATGACTCTGAGCTAAGTGTATGTAAACTTCCAACTTCAACTGTAGGCACTTAACTTATTCCTGCTGACAGACAAAGACAGAGGTTGAAACACTGAAGAAAGAAATCACTTACCAACCCCCTCTGCCTGATCAAGGCATGGAGAAGACAGATCTCACTATTTCAAGGGATGGGGAGCACACATTTGGTCCACCTCATAACAAAACTCAAAATGTAGCTTTCCTTGCAATGGGGTAAATGACAAATTCACAGCACTTTATAAGAAACTTCTGGAAGTTATCCCACCGTGTCTGGGACTTCACACAAGTGTGCAAGCTCTTTGACTAAAATATCAGAGCGGGACAAGGTGTCGTCTCAACATGACTGATACACAAGGGGACACGTTGGCAGAAAAATGGACACTTTGCCACAGATCGTTTTGTTTAGGCGAAACATGACTTGAGATTGTAGTTTGTAGAACGTGACATTGAGCTGGTCTTGCTAACAGATTGAAACTATATACAGCCATTACAACAAATACATTACCATTATAGCTGCCGGGGATTGAAGTTCAAACTTAACCTAAATATGGAAATAAACAGAACAGTTCAGTTCAAAACACCAAGGAATGAAAATATGTATTAAAAGAAATGGAATGGGATCTTAAGCACTTACAAATGTCAAAAATATTGTACGAATTAGAATTCATAACATATGATATACGAATTGGATAACGTTGTACACGATTGGGCACAATTTTCAGGGACCCGTTTTGGCTTGTGAGGGCTACTTTCAAAACTACTGGCTGAAATTATACAGCCAGTATAATTAAAGAGCACCAAGACCAGATAAAAGCGTATCACGTATATTTTTGGTTTGTGACATCTTTAATGTGGCAAGTTAATATGTAAAGAACAACAACTCCCCAGCCTGTGCCAAGGTTTAAGGAAGAAAAACCTCTCAGCCATTATACATTCCCATAAGAAGCTCAGCAGCAGAAATACAAAACAGTATTTTACACCAAAAAATACAAACATCCATTTACAGGTAGGTAGTCAGTCAAGCAAGACTTGTTCGGGCGATGTCCTTTACAATTATTTCTTCATAATTTCTTCCTTTTTTTAAAAGTCTTCTAAAGACAATTTACAAGAAACATATGGTAAATATCCTTTTTATAGAAACAATCTGTAAAAAAACAAAAACAACATTCTATTGTCGTCCTCTGAGTTGACATAGAATTGAAACATATTTACCAAGGCATTTTCTCTGAATTAGGAACATCCACACTTGACCCCAATGGTAAATATACACCTGGACCACGTAAGAGTTGCTTCATTTGAGAATATGTTTGAAATGTGATATGTACAAAAGCTCATTCAGACCAATCCAAACCATCACTTTGTCTATTATTCTGAGCAATGCTGGTGACAGGACCTCTTCCTGGCAAAGGAAGGGTCCTCCAAGCTACAAATCCCCAGAGAAACAAAAGGACAAAATCAAACAAGACTTGATAGAATACAGTTGAGTACAAAAATAGAACATGAACAAGAGACAAATCAAAGACATCCCACTTGGAAGTGTAAACATATCCAATCTGCTACAGGTTATTAGGCTTTGGAGAAGTAGGGTCCTCAACATTGCTTTAGGAGCCCTATATAAAACTCTGGTTTGCAGTCCTCATTAAACCTTAGTGTCCATGAAAATGCAGGTCACATACAAATGTGGATTTCTTGCCGTTCAGATTCTTATATCAATGTGTATGGATAGAAGTTGGCTGGCACCTGTGATATGTTGCCATGGCACATTTCATCGTGTTGAAGCACCACAGTGTGGGATGTTGCATTCCAACAACAAGGATTTAGCTGCAGTTGAAACATACAGTAAAAGCAGGCCAAATTCTAGTCCCCGTTACGTGTGAAAGATGTATAAATCACAGCCAATGATGCCAACTGCATTGCATGCGAAGAATGTGTCTACAAAGCAACAGTCCACCACCAATTCTGACCATTTAACTTACAGTAAGCGTAGATCATCATTCTACACCTTCTCCCATTTTCATGTGAAAGACTATGGAGAACTTGGTTAGCTGACAGGTGTGATAAGTGTAAATGGCACTTAGCAAAATTATTGTTAAACGAAAAACATCCCCAGTCATCCAGTGTCAAGAGCAGAACATTGCGCATTTGCACATTTTCACTTCAAGAGCTTTTTTCCATTAAGACAGCTTGAAATTACAAGATAGACCAACTGCACCAACACAGAGACACTAGCTGCAGTGACATGTACCATTCCATCTTTTCAAGACAAGGGAGGAAGTGGAGGGGCTTGATGGTAGTCAGGTCCAGCTCCAAGGAGTGGCCTGGGTTTGTTCAGTCTTGTAGCAGTGGCTCAGATGTCCATGTAATCATCCTCCTCATCCCCATCGTCTGATTCACTCTCCAGAGAGGACTCCTGGCTGGAGGTCTCCTGCACCTCCAGGGCCGGCTGGCTCAGCGTCTCCTTCTTCACTGTGGCCGCCGACTGGGAGGACAGGATCACGTTCTGCACAGGAACAGGAGCAGAGAACAGCAGGGTTTAGTTTCACTGACAGACAGAGTGAGAAGACGGAAGGTTGCCAGAAAGATAGATAGGATAGAGAGAGAAATAGATAGGATAGGGAAAGAGAGAGATATAAATAGATAGGAGACAGCGATAGGATAGCGAGAGAGTGATACATAGATAGGATAGGGAGAGAGAGATAAATAGACAGGAGTCAGCGATAGGATAGCGAGAAAGCGATACATAGATAGGATAGGGAGAGAGAGAGATAAATAGATAGGAGACAGCGATAAGATAGCGAGAGAGCGATACATAGATAGGATAGGGAGAGAGAGATAAATAGATAGGAGTCAGCGATAGGATAGCGAGAGAGCGATACATAGATAGGATAGGGAGAGAGAGAGATAAATAGATAGGAGACAGCGATAGGATAGGGAGAGAGAGAGATAAATAGATAGGAGACAGCGATAAGATAGCGAGAGAGCGATACATAGATAGGATAGGGAGAGAGAGATAAATAGATAGGAGTCAGCGATAGATTAGCGAGAGAGCGATACATAGATAGGATAGGGAGAGAGATAGGGAGAGAGAGAGATAAATAGATAGGAGTCAGCGATAGGATAGGGAGAGAGAGAGATAAATAGATAGGAGACAGCGATAAGATAGCGAGAGAGCGATACATAGATAGGATAGGGAGAGAGAGATAAATAGGAGAAAGCGATAGGATAGCGAGAGAGCGATACATAGATAGGATAGGGAGAGAGAGATAAATAGATAGGAGACAGCGATAGGATAGCGAGAGAGCGATACATAGATAGGAGACAGCGATAGGATAGCGAGAGAGCGATACATAGATAGGATAGGGAGAGAGAGATAAATAGATAGGAGACAGCGATAGGATTGCGAGAGAGCGATACATAGATAGGATAGGGAGAGAGAGATAAATAGATAGGAGACAGCGATAGGATTGCGAGAGAGCGATACATAGATAGGATAGGGAGAGAGAGATAAATAGATAGGAGAGAGTGATAAGATATAGATATATAGGAGAGAGATAAATAGATAGGATAGCTAGAGAGCGATACATAGATAGGATAGCGAGAGAGCGATACATAGATAGGATAGCGAGAGAGCGATACATAGATAGGATAGCGAGAGAGCAATACATAGATAGGATAGGGAGAGAGAGAGATAAATAGATAGGAGAGAGAAAAATAGATAGGATAGGGAGAGAGAGATAAATAGATAGGAGAGAGTGATAAGATATAGATATATAGGAGAGAGATAAATAGATAGGATAGCTAGAGAGCAGTACATAGATAGGAGAGAGAAAAATAGATAAGAGAAAGGGAGAGAGAGAGAGAGCACCTTGAGTCTCTGCTTGGTTTCCTCTGAAATACTTCCTTTGGGGGAGAGCAGGGTGGGAGTAGGCGGGGTGACGGTGATCTCCGGGGGGAACTTGGTGACGGTGGAGGGGATGAAGAGCTTTGGCATGTTGGGGGGGATGCGTGAGCGGATACGACTAGGGTCCGACATCTTGGACTGCTCACTGCTGCCATATAGCTGCTGGTCTAAACAACAGAGGAGGTAGAGACAGATGGGACAGAGGAACATTATGATAACTTCTCACATGGATCCACCCCTTATTGGAATTCTTACTTGGTAATTCCTGGTTGTTCTTACCTGGGCAAGGTTGTGTGGTACTACAGGAAGCAGGCTCGTCATGGTACCAGCCTGCAGCCTCCTGCCCTGGGGACACAGTGGCCAACTTCATTTGTTGGCAAAGATGAGACTCCTGCTGTCTGTAGGACAGTCCCTCTGGGGGCTCCTCACGTTCCTCTGGAGAAATACAACCACATCACCTGTCACAATCCATACAGCATTCAAAACACATACACCAGCACAGTGAAGAAAGACAAGATGGCAGGCTCTCACTCATACTTCTGGGGTTGACAGAATAACCCATTTCAGACTGATTCATTATGCAGTGCACTATACTATAGCAACAATGTTTGCAATGACCAACATTAACATGAGCTTACTGGAAGACACATTTCATTTTTAATACACAGACAAACAAAGCCACTGATTTCAAACAGTGCTCCAGGCTGCCATAACAGATCTCACAACAAAAACTGGAGGAAAATAGGAAATACGAGGGAAAGTAATGCCTCAGCCTGCCTACGAGTTCCTCGTGTAGCATCGTTCAGTAGCGCTCGCAGCCCTGCCAGCATATACAATCATCCACTCTCTCTCTCTACCCGACCTCTTCATTCAGGTTGCCTGGGAAACCATTAGTAGATTTCAGTGTCAAGCTTCCTGATGCTGAGCATTGATCTCCTAAACCTCACACCTCATGTGTGCGCACTCATGTGGATGATACCCTCCTTAAATATTCAATGTACTCAACAATCAGGACGGTAAACTCCTGATCGGTAAACTCCTGCATCATCAGAAGAACAGTGTTCCCGGGTTAAAGACATATCATTATTTCAAACACTTCCATCTGTAAGTGTCAGATGTACTATGTACTAGGGAGACATTAGTGACTTACTAAACTAGAAATTCAATATTCAACCAGGTCATGATGTACAGAAGTTACATAACACAGCTCTGGGTGGGCAAGTGTGCCCCTTGCTGGCTGGCTATCTAATTACACAGAGACAGAGACAAACAGAGAGCGAAAGAAACAGAGCGAGGGAGAAAAGCTCTGACAGTTCAATCTGTCCTCCTCCACTAGAGAAGCAGGTACAAAGCAGGGAATCATCAACTGCAGATACAACACCGTGAAAAAAACAACAGTTTGTAGCTAACTTACTGTGGCTGTTACAAATCTATTCACGTTACAATATATTCTCCAAAGAAGATCCACACAATTTTAATGAAATGCTTGATGAACTTATCCTCTTTGTAGCAGCATATTTTAAACACATTCTTTTTTATCAGACCAGTGTACCAGGCAGTGTTACTGTTGTGTTTTATGAAATGTACTGCAAGAGGAGGGAGGAAAGAAACTGACCTGTTTGGGGGTGGAAGGCCATAGTTGAAGCAGGGTGGACAGGCAGGGGGGCTCTCCTGTGCTGGGGCTGACAATGCTCGTGGGAGCCGCTGGCTGGAGGTCTGGGCACCTTGCCAAGGGGCTCGTACTGGAGTTTGGCTTGGCTATCCTGGACAGACAGGGGGTGGCAGGCAGCGTGACTGAGCAGGACCGGGGTGGGCAGAGAGGCAGGGAAGAAGATGTCGCGGTGATCCTTGGAGTACTTAGGTGTTGTCGGGGCATCACTGGCAGACTGATAAAGATAAAGACAGAGTGGCAGTAAGGAGGAGGAGCCTGACGGAGTAGAATCTTCTTTCCCCTATACATAGAACCGCAGTAGAAACAGTTTGAGTCATTATAACCAACACCATCTCACTGTTCACACACAAAAAAAATGACCTTCATTACAATTACACTGACTCAACGCTAGAGCGGTGTCCTGTGGAGGTCTCAGGGGGTCTGAGGCTTACTTTTCTGTGTGGAACCTGTAGTGTGTGGAGTCAGACTGGGCAAGCATGCAGGCTGCTGGAGGGGGATCTGCCACCACAGGAACACAACTCCAGGACTCCACCCCCCGACCCTACCTGCCACTCTCCCATGTGTGTTTATGAGGACTACTCATAAACACAAGACCTGCACAAACAACCTGTGACAAGAGCCACCCTGCTCCCACAGCTGCTGTCATGGCAACTGGAAGAACACAGCCAATGGAAAATGGCATGAATACAGTTTCCGTTCGGTTTTCCCTCAAATAGGAAAGCTTTAGACTGAACGCCACGGACACATTGGATAGCTGGGAAGGAGGAATTCGAGGCAGGGCACTGATAATGATATACAGCAGTAGTAAAGCTAATCAAATGAAGGTAAGAAGTCAGAGGGTCCGTGTAATTTCATCTCACTTTAAAGAGTCAAACCAAATGAATGCACAAGATGGAGTATAGATGATTTTATATAATCTTATCATGACTCATGTCCAGGTTAAAGTTGGAATCCATTGCGGTGAAACTGAAACGTCCATTTGCTATATTACAATAACAAAGATATTACTTCAAACACCGAACGCGGTTTTATTCTCTCGGACATCATTTCATGCGAGATAGAAGAGGATGTACTAAGACTTGTTTAATTTATTACTTTGCCGAATGTTCATCTCCTTTTCAAAAACAAAACCAAAACAATAACAAATGTGCCCGGGGGGGCGATCACTGGCACAGTTTCACCTTTAAGGTAACATGACTATCAGGTTGCCACACAACACAAGGTTAGTCTGGATCAGTCAACTGATCTACCAATAACATAGCTCACTTGGTATTTTTCTCAGAATCCCACTGCAGGGATTTATAGTCAAATCCTGCTCCGAGTTGTTTATTACGAGGCTCCATGAGGGATTCACACAGGCTTCAACAAACCAACCAACCAACCAGACCTCCAGCTGCAACAGGCCCACATCTCAGCTCAACACAGACCAACAGCAGCTCCTACAGGGTTCCATTGCTAGCTTTGAATTATACATAAAAGGAACACAATAAAGACCGTTTGCTCTGGGAATAAGTACCTGAGAGCACTGCAGCAGACTCTTCCGTGTAGCCTCGTTGTTGTTTCTACCATTCATTGAGTATCAAATCAAGACTGCTTACAGCCAGGCTGGTTTCAAAGTGGGTGGTCCCTTCTGCAATTATTGAGATGGGGTTTAAAAAGCAGCTTATCAGTTCTGTGTATGTCATCTCCTGTTCTGATAATATTTCTCCAAGTTATCTTTACTCCAAATAACTTAGTTCAAGGGCTGTCATTGTTTCTTTGAGACCTGAAGCTCCATATTCTTCATCGACTTTGGCAGGTGGCACTGAAGGCTTTGAGATGTGACCCGACTTCTTGGTAAGGAGGACAGAGTGCAAATGAGACCAAGGCCGCCCACAAAATGTTGCAAATCAGTCCCAAGTAAATGGATGGATGAAACAGCAAGATATTAAAAAGAATCCTGTCAATACACGACTAGCAGATCCTCCCACCCACATGAGTAACAACCAGGCCCCTGCAGGGGAGTTGCTTAGCCTTATGCCAACCTCCTTTTTCCAGGTGTCAGCTCTGTCTCAAAGACCACATAGCCCAGCAGTACAATAATTTTGATACATTAACAATGGCAACTCATTATAATTGAGTGTCTAGATATAAACTCATTATTTTCAGGCTCAGTAAAATGTAATCCCTATACACAAGAGAGGGCTCACAGTGGGCTCAATCGGTTTGGTGATTAGGCTACGTTGTATGAATCTTCTGTCTCCGTTCACAGGTGTGACTCAGTCATCTAGATTTGTGCACCTGAGAGAGCATAAAGTGGGTAGGTGGCAGGGAGCAGGGGATCACCCCAAACAGTCATTTTCTGCTCTGCTATATTAGCCCCATATACATGGTCTTCAGAAAGTATTGATAGACCATTACTTATTCCACATTTTGTTTTGTTACAGCCTGAATTCAAAATGGATCACTTAAAAAAAAATCTATATATCTACACATACAATACCCCATAATGACAAAGTGAAAACATGTTTTAGAAATGTTTGCAAAAATTAAATACAGAATCTTCACAATACAGAAATCTGCCAATACAATACGTTAAAATCACCTTTGTCATCGATTGCAGCTTTGAGTCTTTCTGGGTAAGTCTAAGAGCGTTCCACACCTGGATTGTACAGAATTAAAATTCTTCAAGCTCTGTTAAGTTGGTTGTTGATCATTGCTAGACATCCATTTTCAAGTCTTGCCATTGATTTTCAAGCCGATTTAAGTCAAAACTGTAACTTCGCCACTTAGGAACATTCAATGTCGTCTTGGTAAGCACCTCCAGTGTATATTTGGCCTTGTGTTTTCCTCTAGGATGTTGCCTGTGCTAAGCTCTATTCCGTTTATTTTTATCCTAAAAAACTCCCTAGTCCTTGTCAATGACACGCATACCCATAACATGATGCAGCCACCACCATGCTTGAAAATATGATGAGTGATACACAGTGACACGTTGTGTTTGCCCCAAACATAACGTTTTGTATTCAGGACATAATTTCTGTGGCACATTTTTTGCAGTTTTACTTTAGTGTCTTATTGCAAACAAGATGTATGTTTCAGAATGTTTATTCTGTACAGGCTTCTTCTTTTCAATCTGTCATTTAGGTTAGTATTGTGGATTATCTACAATGTTGTTGATCCATCCTCAGATTTCAACTATCACAGCCAAACCATTCGCCTCATTGTGAAATCCCTCTCCGGCAACGGAGTTAGGAAGGGTTCCTGTGTCTTTGCAGTGAATAGGTGTATTGGTACACCATCCAAAGTGTAATGAATAACGTCACCATGTTCAAAGGGATACTCAAATTCTGCTTTTATATTTACCCTTCTACCAACTACCAACTTCTTTGCGAGGCATTAGAAAACCTCCATGGTCTTTGTGGTTGAAATTCACTGCTTGACTGGGGGACCTTACAGATAATTGTATGTGTGGGGTACAAAGAAAGTAGGTAGTCATAAAAAATCATGTTAAACACTATTATTGAGTCCATGCAATGTATTATACAACTTGTTAAGCAAATTGGTACTCCTGAACTCATTTAGGCTTGCCATTTACTGACATTTCAGCTTTACATTTTTTTATCAATATGTAAACATTTTAAATTATGGGGTATTATGTGTAGGCCAGTGGCACCAATTCTCAATTTAATCCATTTTAAATTCAGGCTCAAACAAAATGTGGAAAAGTTCAAGGGGTGTACTTTCTGAAGGCACTGTATTGGGCCTTACAAATAACAACCACTAGAATAGTAACTAGACCTTGCATAGAAACAACAATGTCAACTCAATCTAAAACATGGATTAGTGAGAAAAATCACATAGGAAACCTAGATGTGGTGTGATAAATGGGACACACTGATGACAACTGACCACATGCACACTGTTATGAAACCATCCTGCTTGTATCCAGCATCAAAGTCTTATCTACATTATGACTTATGATGCACACATACACAGAGCCTTTATAAGGCCATGATCACAACCCTTATCTGTATACATTTGGCTAAATAACTGTCAATTGTGAGCTATAGTAGCCTACCCATCGTTTTCTCCCTTTAGTATGCCGTACTGTGGTTTACATTACTGAGACAACAGGATGAGAGACCCTAGCCGGATGTGGAGGCAGTGGGATGGGGGCTCAGTGACTACCCACAGATGAGGCAGAAGAACTGATGATTTTTATAAAGAATGTGAGAGATAAACACAAAGCTCAGCTGAAATGATTATAGGTTCGTGTGAGCATCACGCAACAAAGCTATTAGAACAGGCTTTTTCCCCAGTTTCACATTCAATATCACTAGCATTTTCATTTTAATTTGACTGTGTCTCGCGTCTCTGCATATGGCTGCAGAATAAACTTGTGTTAAATTCTCCATTTCGAATTCAAAATGTACCATTTCCTTTCATGTGCAAATAAGCAGTGCTGCACATATCAATGGTAATACTCAGTTCAAACCAATAACAAGTTCTGCAACCACTGTGTGAAGACAGAGGACAAAAGGGAACATTCTCCCTGCACCTGGGGTTATTTTAAGCACAGGCAGGATGGTGCAGAGAAGAAAGCCCTGGGATTTACCCAGCAAGAACACAGCTCATCTTACTACAGTCAGACACGGCATGTTAATAGCTCACACCGTCTCACGTGCTCTATGGAAGAGAGAAGAATGTCAGTCCATTAGGAAACTCAAAACTATGATCTAGTTGACAGCTTCTGCAGCCAGTCACTGCTGTGTTGCCCGCCCATGGCGCTCTGCAGGCTTCACAAGCTAACAGCACAGCACCCAAATAAGGGCAAACAGAACTAGCACAACTCCCCAGCAGACAGTTCAGCTAGTTATTTCCCCTCAGTTAGGCAACAGAGCGAAACAAGGCTGCAGTGAATGGGTCCCAACAGCTGTAGTCTTATTGTGTCAATAAACTGAGACCCTCAATCTAAAAGGACTGTCTTTCCTATACAGTCAGAGACACTAGCAGTCAGACATTGAGTAGAGTGTATTATTTGGCATTTGAGTAATTGAAACTCAATTGACACATACAGTGCATTCGGAAAGTATTCAGACCCCTTGACTTTTTCCACATTTTGTTAGGTTACAGCCTTATTCTAAAATGAAATAAATAAATAATTTCCCTCAATCTCCACACAATACCCCATAATGACAAATTGGAAACGTTTGCAAATGTATATAAAAAAAAAACGGAAATACTTTATTTACATAAGTATTCAGACACTTTGCTATAAGACTCGAAATAGAGCTCAGGTGCATCTTGTTTCCCATTGACCAACCTTGAAATATTTGGAGTCCACCTGTGGTAAATTCAATTGATTGGACATCATTTGGAAAGGCACACACCTGTCTATAAGATCCCACAATTGATAGTGTATGCATGTCAGAGCAAAAACCAATTTCGAAGGAATTGTCCGTAGAGCTCCGAGACAGGATTGTGTCGAGGCACAGATCTGGTGAAGGGCAAAAAAAAAAAAAAAAAGGTACTCCACATTGAAGGTCCCCAGAACACAGAGGCCTCCATCATTCTTAAATGAAAGAAGTTTGGCACCACCAAGACTTCCTAGAGCTGGCCGCCCAGGCAAACTGAGCAATCAGGGGTGAAGGGCCTTGGTCAGGGAGGAGACCAAGAACTCGATGGTCACTCTGACAGAGCTCCAGAGTTTCTCTGTGGAGATGGGAGAATCTTCCGGATGGACAACCATCTCTGCAGCACTCCACCAATCAGGCATTTACGGTAGAGTGGCCAGACGGAAGCCACTCCTCAGTAAAAGGCACATGACAGCCCACTTGGAGTTTGCCAAAAGGCACCTAAAGGACTCTCAGACCAGCAGAAACAAGATTCTCCGGTCTGATGAAACCAAGATTGAACTCTTTGGCCTGAATGCCAAGGGTCACGTCTGGGAGGAAACCTGGCACCATCCCTACAGTAAAGCATGGTGGTGGCAGCATCATGTGATGGGGATGTTTCTCAGCCGCAGGGACAGGGAGACTAGTCAGGATAAAGGAAAAGATGAACGGAACAAAGTACGGAGAGATCATTGATGAAAACCTACTTCAGAGCGCTCAGGACCTCAGACTGGGGCGAAGGTTCACCTTCCAACAGGACAACGACCCTAAGCACACAGCCAAGACAACGCAGGAGTGGCTTCGGGACAAGACGCTGAATGTCCTTGAGTGACCCAGCCAGAGCCCGGACTGCGGGATGCTGGCCTTCTGATAAACTTGGATTGGAACACAGGAGATGATGGTTTTACATTTACATTTAAGTCATTTAGCAGACGCTCTTATCCAGAGCGACTTACAAATTGGTGCATTCACCTTATGACATCCAGTGGGTTGCTGATAATGGGCCTCTGTACGCCTACGTAGATATTCCATTAAAAATAAAAATCAGACGTTTCCAGCTAAAATAGTCATTTACAACATTAATGTCTCCACTGTATTTCTGATCAATTTGATATTATTTTAATGGACAAAAATGTGATTTTCTTTCAAAAACAAGGAAATATCTAAGTGACCCCAAACATTTGAATGATAGTGTATATTTTTACAAATTTGCAAAGATTTGTGTGTAGATGAATGTGGAAAAAGTCAAGGGGTCTAAATACTTTCTGAATGCACTGTACAATGTAGTTGCAAACGGGTGCTTTGAACACAATAGAAAGTGGTTCAAAGTGGTTCAAAGATAAGTTACCTTAGGGGAAAATAGTGAAATGACACAATGTGTAGTGCAAACAGAGTAGAGGCACAGACATGCTACAACATCAAGAAATAAACAAACATGGATCAAAATGGATAACGTATCTATTCAAAACGGTTTGTTCCCAGAAAGGAAAGAGGAAGTGACACAACAGAATGTGTCATGATTAACAATCATTGCTTTTCCCATATTTAGTGAGTAGTGTACAGTATCATTCCCCCAGGGCACCTATCCATGGCTGACAAGTTTCAAGTAGTACTGGGGAATTATTTAGATCTAGCTCAACATCTTGAGTAGCGGATGGGGAAGACAAGACGCAATCAACCTCAAGTTTTACTTGAATTGTGGGACCACACATCCCTCGAATAGCTTCAATCAAAGCCCAGATAAATTGAAGAGAAGCCCTGGCAGTGGAAGAACTTTCCAGTCAGATGAGCGGATGAAACAAATAAGAATATGATATCTGGATAATCTGGGGTAGATCAATTACTGACCAGTGCTTTAATTCAACTGGAATCATGGGATATATGGACATATTGAATGTTTACATTTGTGAGTGTTGTGTTTGTATGGGGTCCATGTACATGTAGAGTATATGCATGAAATATGCATGGCGTGTGTGCGTGTGCGTGTGCGTGTGCGTGTGCGTGTGCGTGTGTGTGTGTGTGTGTGTGGGCCAGGTCATCCTCCTACCTGTCGTTGTGCTGATGTGGCCATCTGTATCTGGCAGAACTTCACTGCTTGGTCCAGCGCCACATCCTCGTCCACCTGTCCACACCATGAGAACAGAGACGATCAGAGCAGAACAACACATTCTTACACCGTTCATACAGCCACGTTAGCACCAATGATTCAGCTCCGGATGGCTAACACATAGCAAAGGGCCTTAGTGTTTCCACTAAGCGCCACCTAAACAGCTGGTAATGTACATATTTTTGGCCAACTACTTATTTAACTTCATAAATGATCTAGGTTTATTTTTTATTTAAAATGTTCAATTTGCTAGTCATAAAAGTCCGTATAGCCTTTTCCCGGCAGGTGCCGATGCAGTCGGCTCGAGGAGCTACGTTATTTCCTCAGACCGACAGACGAGGATACGGTGTGATGTCTGTGTGATAACCAGCATCGTGTTGCTGATTTGATGAACTGCCTGGTATTGACTGTTGCAATGCAAATTAGAATCTGTTGCTGTTTGTGAATTAATGCTTTGATTTTGACCTGCACTATCTCTCTCAAAAGGGAATAACAGGAAGCAAGTTTGTATAACCTGCTTTTTTCCACATTTTGTTACGTTACAGCCTTATTCTAAAACTGATTCAATTGTTTTTCCCCCCTCATCAATCTACACATAATACCCCAAAATGACAAAGCAATAACAGGTTTTTAGAAATGTTATCAAATTTATTTAAAACGAAACTGAATAATGACATTTACATAAGTAGCCTTTAATATTTTGCTCAGTAAAGATTGTCAGATGGCTCCATATGCTTTGCTAATCAAATCACCCAGTTAATTAGTGTGCATGCACACCAGGGGAGAACGACTGCCCCCTCTCATTGAAGTGACAAAGTTCAAGGCTGACTCCGGTACTGCAGGCATTGTTTTCCGATAACAGGACACCCCATTATCGTGAATGGGAAAATGGCAATCTTCGTGGTCCATCTTTGTGTAAATAAATACATATTTTGAAGACAATCATGGTACAAATAATTGTTTGTATTACCGGCAATGCCCATGGACCCCTTTAGACAGCCCTGGAAATACCCTGGCTGAATACTTTTTATTTATTTGGCTGGCTACTCCATGTACTTAAGTAAAACACCATAGTAATAGGAGCTGTAGTAATAGGAGAAAGTAGCCCTCATTAGGCCTCTCTCTGTGGAGGCTGTCTGCTCTCTGTCTGTCAGTCAGTAGATGTGTGCCTCTGTTTATTTTATTTAACTAGGCAATTTAGTTAACAACAAATTCGTATTTACAATGACGGCCTACCCCGGCCAAACCCGGACGACGCTCTGCCAATTGTGCGCCGCACTATGGGACTCCCAATCACGGCCGGATGTGATACAGTCTGGATTCTAGCCAGGGACTGTAGTGACGACTCTTGCACTGAGATGCAGTGCCATAGACCACTGCGCTCTGTGTGTGGAAGTCAGGAAGCTGATGCTGCTACACATGGAGTAGCACAAATGGAGTACTAATGGAGTAGCACACATGAAAGTAAGCCTCCATGTTCACATATCTCTCAAACAAGCTACTTTATTATGTGGTGTTAAAAACATATTGGTTCTGCATTGACGAACTACTGAAAGAGCTACTTCCTGTGCTTGGCACTCCTACAGTGCCTTGCGAAAGTATTCGGCCCCCTTGAACTTTGCGACCTTTTGCCACATTTTAGGCTTCAAACATATAAAAAAAAATTTTTTGAAGAATCAACAACAAGTGGGACTCAATCAAGTGGACTCAATCAAGTGGAACAACATTTATTGGATATTTCAAACTTTTTTAACAAATCAAAAAATGAAAAATTGGGCATGCAAAATTATTCAGCCCCCTTAAGTTAATACTTTGTAGCGCCAACTTTTGCTGCGATTACAGCTGTAAGTCGCTTGGGGTATGTCTCTATCAGTTATGCACATCGAGAGACCAAATTTTTTCCCCATTCCTCCTTGCAAAACAGCTCGACCTCAGTGATGTTGGATGGAGAGCATTTGTGAACAGCAGTTTTCAGTTCTTTCCACAGATTCTCAATTTGATTCAGGTCTTGAACTTTGACTTGGCCATTCTAACACCTGGATATGTTTATTTTTGAACCATTCCATTGTAGATTTTGCTTTATGTTTTGGATCATTGTCTTGTTGGAAGAGAAATCTCCGTCCCAGTCTCAGGTCTTTTGCAGACTCCATCAGGTTTTCTTCCAGAATGGTCCTGTACTTGGCTCCATCCATCTTCCCATCAATTTTAACCATCTTCCCTGTCCCTGCTGAAGAAAAGCAGGCCCAAACCATGATGCTGCCACCACCATGTTTGACAGTGGGGATGGTGTGTTCAGGGTGATGAGCTGTGTTGCTTTTACGCCAAACATAACGTTTTGCATTGTTGCCAAAAAGTTCAATTTTGGTTTCATCTGACCAGAGCACCTTCTCCCACATGTTTGGTGTGTCTCCCAGGTGGCTTGTGGCAAACTTTAAACGACACTTTTTATGGATATCTTTAAGAAATGGATTTCTTCTTGCCACTCTTCCATAAAGGCCAGATTTGTGCAATATACGACTGATTGTTGTCCTATGGACAGAGTCTCCCACCTCAGCTGTAGATCTCTGCAGTTCATCCAGAGTGATCATGGGCCTCTTGGCTGCATCTCTGATCAGTCTTCTCCTTGTATGAGCTGAAAGTTTAGAGGGACGGCCAGGTCTTGGTAGATTTGCAGTGGTCTGATACTCCTTCCATTTCAATATTATCGCTTGCACAGTGCTCCTTGGGATGTTTAAAGCTTGGGAAATCTTTTTGTATCCAAATCCAGCTTTAAACTTCTTCACAACAGTATCTCGGACCTGCCTGGTGTGTTCCTTGTTCTTCATGATGCTCTCTGCGCTTTTAACGGACCTCTGAGACTATCACAGTGCAGGTGCATTTATACGGAGACTTGATTACATACAGGTGGATTGTAATTATCATCATTAGTCATTTAGGTCAACATTGGATCATTCAGAGATCCTCACTGAACTTCTGGAGAGAGTTTGCTGCACTGAAAGTAAAGGGGCTGAATAATTTTGCACGCCCAATTTTTCAGTTTTTGATTTGTTAAAAAAGTTTGAAATATCCAATAAATGTCGTTCCACTTCATGATTGTGTCCCACTTGTTGTTGATTCTTCACAAAAAAATAGTTTTATATCTTTATGTTTGAAGCCTGAAATGTGGCAAAAGGTCGCAAAGTTCAAGGGGGCCGAATACTTTCGCAAGGCACTGTATATTGAACATAATAAATGGCTTCTGGATGTGTACCAAACTCACTAAAAGTGGCAGTAATAAAGCCCCTCTTGAAAAAGCCAAACATTGACCTGAAAAATAAAAATATGCCAATATCGAATCTCCCATTCCTCTCAAAATGTTTAGAAAAAGCAGTTGCACAGCAACTCACTGCCTTCCCAAAGACAAATAATATATACAAAACGCTTCAGTCTGGTTTTAGACCTCATCATAGCACTGAGACTGCACTCGTGAAGGTTGTAAATGACCTTTTAATGGCGTCAGACCAAGGCTCTGCAAAGTGCTGCTTTTGACACCATCTCCACCACATTTTTTTTGGTCTACACGGACAAGTTCTAGCCGGGTTCAGATCTTATCTGTCAGAAAGATATCAGTTAGTCTCTGTGGATGGTTTGTCCTCTGACAAATCAGTTGTAAATGTTGGTGTTCCTCAAGGTTCTGTTATCAAATGTAATTGTATTTGTAACATACACATGTCTAGCAGATGTTATTGCGGGTGTAGTGAAATGCTTGGGTTTCTAGCTCCAACAGTGCAGTAATATCTCACAATTCACAGCAATACACACATCCTAAACGTAAAATAATGAAATTAAGGAATATCTAAATATTAGTATTAGCAATGTCGGACTGGCATAGACTAAATACAGTAGAATAAATATGAGATGAGTAAAGCAAATGTGACTAGTGTTCCATTATTAAAATGGACAGTGAATTCAAGTCCATAAATAAAGGGTCAGCAGCCTCTAAGGTGCAGTGTTACGTAACCGGGTGAAAGCTGTTTAACAGTCTGATGGCCTTGAGATAGATAGAAGCGGTCCTTCAGTCTTTGATGCACCTGTACAGACCTAGTCTTCTGGATGATAGAGGGGTGAACAGGCAGTGGCTCGGGTGGTTGATGTCCTTGATCTTTTTGGCCTTCCTGTGACATTGGGTGCTGTAGGTGTCCTGGAGGGCAGGTAGTTTGCCCCCGAATATGCGTTGGGCAAACCACACCACCCTCTTGAGAGCCCTGTGGTTGCGGGCATTGCAGTTGCCATACCAGGCAGTGATACAGTCCAACAGGATGCTCTCAATTGTACATCTGTAAATGTTTGTGAGGGTTTTGCCAAGACAAATTTCTGCAGCCTCCTGAGGTTGAAGAAGCGCTGTTGCGCCTTCCTCACCACACTGTCTGTGTGTGTGGACTATTTCAGATCGTCAGTGAACAGGGAGTACAGGAGGGGGCTGAGCAGACGCCATTGTGGGGCCCCAGTGTTGAGGATCAGCAAAGTGGAGGTGTTGTCTCCTACCTTCATCAGCTGGGGGTGGCTGTCAGGAAGTCCATGACTCAGTTACACTGGGCAGGGTTCAGACCCAGGGCCCTGAGCTTAATGATGAGCTTGGAGGGTACTATGGTGTTGAATGCTGGGCTATAGTAAATTAAGACCATTGAAGAGCATTTTTACATAGGTATTCCTCTGTTGATCTATTGGGGCGGTAAGCAAACTGAAATGGGTCTAGGGTGTCAGGTAAGATAGAGGTGATATGATCGTTAACTAGATTCTCAAAACACTTCATGACAGAAGTGAGTGCTATGGGGCTATTAGTAATTTAGTTCAGTTCCCTTTGCTTTCTTGGGTACAGGAACAATGGTGGACATCTTGAAGTAAGTGGGGACAGCAGAATGGGATAGGGAGAGATTGAATATGTCCGTAAACGCTTCAGCCAGCTGGTCTGTGCATGCTCCGAGGACGCAGCTAGGGACGCCGTCTGGGCTGGCATCCTTGCGAGGGTTAACACGCTAAAACACGCGTCGGTGACACTGTGTTATCCTCAAAGCGGGCAAAGGTGTTTAGCATGTCCTGAAGCAAGATGTTGGTGTCCGTGATGTGGATGGTTTTCCCTTTGAAGTCCGTGATTGGCTGTAGACCCTGCCACATACGTCTCATGTCTGAGCCGTTGAATTGCGACACCACTTTGTCTCCATACCAACGTTTTGCCTGTTTGATTGCCTTAGGAAGGGAATAACTACACTGTTTGTATTCGGCCATATTCCCAGTCACCTTGCCATGGTTAAATGCGGTGGTTCGCGCTTTCAGTTTTGTGCAAATGCAGTCATCTATCCACCGTTTCTGGTTAGGGTAGGTTTTAATAGTCACAGTGGGTACAACATCTCCTATACACTTCCTGATATACTCAGTCACTGTATCTGTCAATGTAATTCTGAAGAGGCTACCCGGAACATATTCCTGTCCAAAGATCAAAACAATCTTGAAGTTTGGTCTAATGTTCTCAGAGCGAGTGCTACAGCCGTGTTGATAGAACTTCGGTAGTGTTTCTCACATTTGCTTTGTTAAAATCCCCAGCTACAATATTGCGGCCTCAGTATATGTGGTTTCCAGTTTGCATAAAGTCCAGTGCAGTTATTTGTGGGCTGTTGTAGTATCGGCTTGAGGGGAAATGTACATGGCTGTGAGTCTAATCGAAGAGAATTCTCTTGGGAGGTAATATGGTCGGCATTTGATTGTGAGGTGTTCTAGGTCACAATCACACCATTAGTAGTTAATCATGAGGGGTATGAACAAAGGATCCAATTCAGGAAAGTCGTATTCCCAGTCGTGATGTTGGAGAGTTACCACCACTTTGATATCCAAAAGTTATTTATGGCTGTATGTAATAGCACAAAACATTTCCTGGCCTAATAATGTAAGAAATAATACAAAAAAAATAATAATAATGCAAAGATGCTTAGGAGCTGGAAGCAGAGCTGCCCTATCTGTCAGCGCCATCTAACGACCACTATTTTCATTATATATTCTACCTCTTGGTGATGTCCCTCGGGAACACAATGTCAACTTTCACTGCTATGCGGACGACACACAGCTGTACATTTCAATAAAACATGGTGAAGCCCAAAAATTGCCATCACTGGAAGCCTGTGTTTCAGACATAAGGAAGTGGATGGCGGCACGTTTCACTTTTAAACATAGATATTAAATCTAGGACCCAAGAAACAAAGAGATCTGCTGTTGGATCTGAAAATTAATCTTGATGGATGTACAGTATCAAATAAAACTGAAGGAAATCAGGGTTACTCTGGACCTGAACTATCTTTTGATTAACATATCAAGAATATTTCAAGGGCAGCTTTTTTCCCAGCTTCATAAAAAAATATATATTTTTATATATTTTTTATATATTTTTGCTCCAAAATAATGCAGAAAAGGTAATCCATGCTTTTGTCACTTCTAGATTAGACTACTGCAACACTCTACTCCCCGGCTACCCGGATAAAACACTAAATAAACTTCAGTTCATGCTAAACACGGCTGCTAGAATCTTTACTAGAACCCCAAAATTTGATCATATTAGTCCAGCGCTAGCCTCTCTACACTGGCTTCCTGTTAAGGCTAGGGCTGATTTCAAGATTTTACTGCTAACCTATAGGCTTGCTCCTACTTATCTCTCCGATTTGGTCCTGCTGTACATACCTACACATACCATACGGTCACAAGACACATGCCTCCTTATTGTCCCTTGAATTTCTAAGCAAACAGCTGGAGGCACGGCTTCCTCCTATAGAGCAACATTTTTATGGAATGGTCTGCCTAGCCATGTGAGAGACGCAGACTATGTCTCGACCTTTAAGTCTTTACTGAAGACTCATCTCTTCAGTAGGTCCTATGATTGAGTGTAGTCTGGCCCAGGGATGCAAAGGTGAACAGCAAGGCACTGGAGCAACGAACCACCCTTGCTGTATCTGCCTGGCCTGCTCCCCTCCCTCCACTGGGATCCTCTGCCTCTGACCCTATTACGGGGGCTGAGTCACTGGCTGACTAGTGCTCTTCGATGCCGTGCTTAAGAGGGTTGCGTCACTTGAGTGGGTTGAGTCACTGACGTGATCTTCCAGCCCGGTTTTCCGCTCGAGGTGTGGAGGAGAACTTTGTGGTCTATACTCAGCCTTGTCTCAGGGTAGTAAATTGGTGGTCTGTTGATATCGTTCCAGTGATGTGAGGGATGTGCTTTGGCAAAGTGGGTGGGATTATATCTTGCCTGGTTGGCCTTGTCTGGGAGTATCGTCAGACAGTGTCCCCCCTGTCTCAGCCTCCAGTATCTATGCTGCAATAGTCTATGTGCCGGGGGGGTAGGGTCAGTCTGTTATATCTGGTGTAATTCCCCTGTCTATTCTGGTGTCCTGTGTCAATTTAAGTATGCTCCCTCTAAATATTATCTCACTCCCTCGCTTCCCAGAGGACCTGAGCCCTCGGACCGTGCCTCAGGACTACCTGGCCTGATGACTCCTGGCTGTCCTCAGCCCACCTGGTTGTGCTGCTGCTCCAGTTTGAACTGTTCTGCCTGCAGCTATGGAACCCTGATCTGTTCACTGGACATGCTACCTTGTCCCCGACCTGCTGTTTTGCTTCTCTCTACTGTACCTACTGTCTCGATCTCTGAATGCTTGGCTATGAAAACCGAACTGACATTTACTCCTGAGGTACTACTTACCTGTTGCACCCTCTACAACCAATTTGATTATTATTTGACCCTGCATGTCATCTATGAACGTTTTAACAGCTTGAAGAACAATCTGACCTTAATGGCCATGTACTCTTAAAATCTCCACCCGGCACAGCAAGAAGAGAACTGGCCACCCCTCAAAGCCTGGTTCCCGTCTAGGTTTCTTCATAGGTTCCTACCTTTCTATTGAGTTTTTCCTAGCCACTGTGCTTCTATAGCTGCATTGCTTGCTGTTTGGGGTTTTAGGCTGGGGGTCTGTATAGCATTTTGTGACATTAGCTGATGTAAAAAGGGCTTTATAAATACATTTGATTGATGCAGTAGGTGGAACTCTCTAGGTTGTAAGACGTGGCTGCCAAATTAAATGACCTGGAGAATGACTTGGCAGACCTGGGGGCCAAACACTCGGGAGGATTGCAAGAGGCAGCAGTCTGAGACTGAGGTTGGTTAAAATGAAGAGCTGATCATTTGGACCTGATTTGAGGCAGTCCTCCTAACTTAGTATAGTGGAGGGATGGGCTGTTAGCATGTTTATACAACTTTTCTTCTTCTAAATTAGCATAATAGTGCCAGACGTACAAAGGCTCGCGGGGCACAAACACGTAGAGCTGAGCTAAAGCAAACTGTGAAACATTTGGCACAACCTGGCAACTGCACTGGCTCTGTACTGAACATTCATGCCACAGGGCTACGTCACTAAACTGTAAAACAGACCCAATAACATGAAACAAAACTGATGTGCTTGTTTTTGGAGAAGGTAAAAAGGTGAAGATTTAGGCACTAATATTGTAATTTCGCTTCACTAAAAACATGTTAGGGAAAAGCATGTGTCATGGTTTGCTCACTGTTCCCGAGATATGCAGGCCCTATTAGGGTGTGTCTGAGAAGGCAGACTGTATCTAAGTTTCCATCCAATTGGCAACAGACTTTCATGCGAATATTAAAAAATATGCATAAAGAAAATATGCACATTTTCCCACGAGTGGTGTGTTCCACCAAATGGACTTGTTGCGTATAAAAATCAGTGTGACGACGTAATGCACATAAAATGTTTTATTTTTATTTTTTTTGCTTCAGTTTTCATTATCCAAATAGAAATATCAAGTTCAATGTGTTTCCATAGCATTTTCAACTCATTAAAAAGCAAATAAATAGATAAATAAATAGCAGATATGCAGGTAGGCTGTGCTACATTTTGAGATTATTATGGATAAATTTGAGAGATAATTTTTATTTGTCAAACTTGAGTCAAGCTTTGATTATGTCACCAGAATATTTATTGGAAAAGAGCATCAAGATCAACATGCACTTTCACCACCCTGTGAAGTTCATCATAACTTATTTTACCTGTAGCCTAATAAACTGCATGGTTTCCCAAGTCGTAGTGGGAGGTCCACACACCATATCACCATACCACACACCCTATCACCATATTACACACCATACCACACACCATTCCACACACTATATCACACTCCATATCACCATACCACACATCATATCACTATATCGCATACCATATCACCATACCACACACCATACCACCATACCACACACTATATCACACTCCATATCACCATACCACACACCATATCACTATATCGCATACCATATCACCATACCACACACCATACACTATATCACACTCCATATCACCATACCACACACCATATCACTATATTGCATACCATATCACCATACAACACACCATATCACCATATCACCATATCACCATACCACACACCATATCTAACCACTAGGCTACCCTGGGGCGGCAGGGTAGCCTAGTGGTTAGAGCTTTGGACTAGTAACCGGAAGGTTGCGAGTTCAAACCCCCGAGCTGACAAGGTACAAATCTGTCGTTCTGCCCCCGAACAGGCAGTTAACAGGCAGTTAACCCACTGTTCCTGTTCCTGAAAATAAGAATGTGTTCTTAACTGACTTGCCTGGTTAGTTTAAGTTTACATCAATAAAGCTCATAAAAGCTGTTTCCGCCTCCATTTCTCACATAAATGATCAAATTATCTGTTGGAATTTATAAAATTGTACCGAAACTTCCATCATAGCTGTCGTGAGTGAATTTTATTATTTTATACGTTATGACTTTACTCGCATAAAGACAGTGGATGGAAACGTGGTTTGTTGCATAACATTGTATGGAAGCAAATCCCAGCCAAAACTCTCAGCACATTTTCCAATGGTTTCATTTTTATTAACTTACAAAATAGTATCAGTCATTGTGTCTGTGAAGAGAAATAAAGAAGAGACACTGAAATAAATAGGGCGAGGGATGTAGTAGCTAGCCATCTCCCACTCTTTAGCCTAGTAGTGTCCTTTCTAGCCTCTGTTGCCTCCCACTCCAGCTCTGTGGCTTGACACAAGCAATGACATGCCAGGTTCCCCACTGTCTGCATTGATCACTAGATCTATGCTTCTATAGAGGCTGATGAGAGCTGTGCTCAAACACCACCCTCAATGCCAGCCAATGCTTTAGTTCACTCCCAGCTCCCACTTTTCTACCTATCAGGAGAAGCTGGCTCAGATGCAATACGCAAAGTAACTCATTCCTCTTATTATTTGATCAGTTCCGCTATGCGTCACGTAAGAAATTATTAAATTAAATCAACTTAACATGACATTCAGGTTTGGGGATGGTACAGTAGCATTACTGCAATAGAATTGTCCCTTTCTGATCAGTATCAATCCAACTGAATCTTAAGAACTAGTCGGGTACCTACTATTTTATACAAAGTGTGAGTTCTAGGTAACATGAATCCAAACTGAATCAGAAGTAACATTTTGGCTTCGGAGTCAGAGTATGTGGCCAAAATCACGAGACTGGGTCTACAAGCAGTGCCAGTGCACTAGAAAGTGTCCCAATCCCAATTCACAAAAATCACAAGTCAATAAAATGCCCAAACTTCACCTTCAAAACAGCCAATTGCTGTCTTAGAAAAACAGGACACCGGTCATTTAGTCAGTGAGCAATAAAACTGTTATCTGCTGGTAAGATGGAAGTAATAAAATGGGCCGTTCCGTCTGTCTGAAGCCATTACTGGACCACGTAATACATAAGACCTGTCATTGGAAACATCATTTTTTGTCTCTCGCAATTATCAAATCCACAACTACTGCAGAATAAGACATTTTGAATAATTGTTAATAAAAACACTTTGCACGGTTCCTTATTAGCTAGGTAAGGATATTTTATGCATAGAATTAGTGCTAACACCGTGGAGGTGTCATTAAGCAGTGTTGTAAGGAGCTAGATAACACAAAGTAAATCATGTGTAGCCTAATCCATGCAATTGCGCAAATCATCATTTACAGCTCATCACTAATTATAAGCTTAGGAATCCACACATCTCAGAGATCTCATTTGTTTTCATGAGAGAAAAAAAATTGAATCTATTCTTTTTCTCTCTCCTGAAAACACCATTTAAATGTCAAATCAAATTTTATGTCACATACACATGGTAAGCAGATGTTAATGCGAGTGTAGCGAAATGCTTGTGCTTCTAGTTCCAACAATGCAGTAATAACCAAAGTGTAATCTAACCTAACAATTCCACAACTACTACCTTATACACACAAGAGTAAAGGTAAAACATAATATGTACATAAAGATATATGAATGAGTGATGGTACAGAACGGAATAGGCAAGATGCAGTAGATGGTATCGAGTACAGTATATACATATGAGATGAGTAATGTAGGGTATGTAAACATTATATTAAGTGGCATCGTTTAAAGTGGCTAGTGATCCATTTTTTACATCAATTTCCATTATTAAAGTGAGCTGGAGTTGAGTCAGTATGTTGCAGCAGCCACTCAATGTTAGTGGTGGCTGTTTAACAGTCTGATGGCCTTGAGATAGAAGCTGTTTTTCAGTCTCTCGGTCCCTGCTTTGATGCACCTGTACTGACCTCGCCTTCTGAATGATAGCGGGGTGAACAGGCAGTGGCTCGGTGGTTGATGTCCTTGATGATCTTTATGGCCTTCCTGTGACATAGGGTGGTGTAGGTATCCTGGAGGGCAGGTGGTTTGCCCCCTGTGATGCGTTGGGCAGACCTCACTACCCTCCGGAGAGCCTTACGGTTGTGGGCGGAGCAGTTGCCGTACCAGGCGGTGAACACAGCCCGACAGGATGCTCTCGATTGTGCATCTGTAAAAGTTTGTGAGTGCTTTTGGTGACAAGCCAAATTTCTTCAGCCTCCTGAGGTTGAAGAAGCGCTGCTGCGCCTTCTTCACAACGCTGTCTGTGCGGGTGGACCAATTCAGTTTGTCCGTGATGTGTACGCCGAGGAACTTAAAACTTACTACCCTCTCCACTACTGTCCCGTCGATGTAGCTCCCTCTGCTGTTTCCTGAAGTCCATGATCATCTCCTTTGTTTTGTTGACATTGAGTGTGAGGTTATTTTCCTGACACCACACTCCCGAGGGCCCTCACCTCCTTCCTGTAGGCCGTCTCGTCGTTGTTGGTAATCAAGCCTACCACTGTAGTGTCGTCCGCAAACTTGATGATTGAGTTGGCCACGCAGTCATGGGTGAACAGGGAGTACAGGAGAAGGCTCAGAACACACCCTTTTGGGGCCCCAGTGTTGAGGATCAGCGGGGTGGAGATGTTGTTACCTACGTCACCGCCTGGGGGCGGCTCGTCAGGAAGTCCAGTACCCAGTTGCACAGGGCGGGGTCGAGACCCAGGGTCGACGGGTTTGGAGGGTACTATGGTGTTAGGTATTCCTCTTGTCCAGATGGGTTATGGCAGTGTGGTTGCGATTGCGTTGTCTGTGAACCTATTGGGGCATTAAGCAAATTGGAGTGGGTCTAGGGTGTCAGGTAGGGTGGAGGTGATATGGTCCTTGACTAGTCTCTCAAAGCACTTCATGATGACGGAAGTAAGTGCTACGGGACGGAAGTAAGTGCTACGGGGCGGTAGTCATTTAGCTCAGTTACCTTAGCTTTCTTAGGAACAGGAACAATGGTGGCCCTCTTGAAGCATGTGGGGACAGCAGACTGGGATAAGGATTGATTGAATATGTTCATAAACACACCAGCCAGCTGTTCTGTGCATGCTCTGAGGACGCGGCTGGAGATGCCGTCTGGGCCTGCAGCCTTGCGAGGGTTAACACGTTTAAATGTTTTACTCACGTCGGCTGCAGTGAAGGAGAGTCCGCAGGTTTTGGTAGCGGGCCGTGTCAGTGGAACTGTATTGTCCTCAAAGCGAGCAAATAAGTTATTTAGTCTGTCTGGGAGCAAGACATCCTGGTCCGCGACGGGGCTGGTTTTCTTTTTGTAATCCGTGGTTGACTGTAGACCCTGCCACATACGTCTCATGTCTGAGCCGTTGAATTGCAACTCTACTTTGTCTCTATACTGACGCTTAGCTTGTTTGATTGCCTTGCGGAGGGAATAGCTACACTGTTTGTATTCGGTCATGTTTTCGGTCAAATGTATGATGAGATGTGTGGATTCCTAAGCTTATAATTAGTTATGAGCTGTAAATATTAATGGTGCCATTTGTGTTAGGTAATATCTGTAGGACTGTGAAGATGATTATGATTAGCGCAATTGCATTAGGCTACACATGATCTACTTTGTGTTATCTGGCTCCTTACAACACTGTTTGATGGCACCTCCACGGTGTTAGCACTAAAGCTGTGTGAACAGGGAAAGTCCCCCCCTCTGTGTTTCAGGTCTCATTGCTAAATCATTCTCAAGAGGGATTTCCCAAACCCATTTCCTTTTACAGTTAGTGCATATTACATTGCATTACATGACACAGTTATAAATAATGTTTTGATGGGAGAGAGAAAATGGCAGTAAAAATGTAAATAGAGAATCAATAAGTCATAAAAGTACAGCATACCTGCTTAATGTGCATGTATGTCTCGGACATGATTTTCTCAATGCGCCCCAGATTGTAGGTCACAACCTTCTGGCCCTGCTGCCACGCCCGGTAGGCATCCATCAGAAGTGTTTTGCCTGACTCTACGTCATCCAGGAGCTTCCTCTTCCTGCTGGGCCTGCGTAGCGGCCCCTGGGCTTGTCCCAGCTCTGCTCCACTGGCTGACACTGGGCCCTTAACTACCAGGCCCTGGAGCTGCTGCTGTCTGGAGCTGATGCTCAGGTCTTCCAGAGAAAGCTCTGGTGCCCGGTTGCTCACAGCCACTTTCTCCCCAGGCTCCAACACAGTTCTGTGGGGCTCAGTGTCTGGTTGGATGCCCTGAGAGTCTGTGGTCTTGGAGGGACGCCCCCAGTGGCCAGTGTCCAGCTCCATAGGCTCCTCTGGCCCTGCTCTGGCACCCTCCCCTGCAGCAGCCTCCACCTTCCCACATGGAGTTCCCTGCTGCTGATCCCCCTTGTCTCCGTCTATGGTGAGCAGGGCTGGCTGTGCCTGAGGGGGCTCCTGCAGCCCAGAGTCATGGCCTGGGGCATTGACCTGGGTCCCCTCTGTGAGCCCCGGCTTCTTAGGCAGTGCTTGACTGCGGCCTTCTGCGCTGGGCCTGTTGGACGTGTCCGTAGTCGTCATCTCATCCATGGAAGGCTGCGCCGACACCTGAGAGAACAGAGCCTGTCACAACAAGGAGAGCACGCCAAAACTATAAACCCTATAAAATACGGTCCTCTCCATATGTGTAGTGCTTTGGTTCCGTACCCCTGTGAGTTTGTTCAGATTGTCCTCCAGGACTTTTACAGCTAGGAAAAATGCTCTCTGGGCCAAAACCTGACGATCCACATCCCGCAAATACTTCCTTTAAGACATGAGAGGGAGAGAGAGAAAGAGAACGAGAGAGGGGGAAAAGACAAGAAAACTCAGATGAACAGTGCTTGTAGCGTCACTACAGACCTCCTGGTTCGAATCCAGGCTGTATCACAACCGGCCGTGATTGTGAGTTCCATTAAGCGGCGCACAATTAGCCTAACGTTGTCCGGGTTTGGCCGGTGTAGGCCGTCATTGTAAATAAAAATAATTCTTAACTGACTGGCCTAGCTAAAACAAAGGTCACATTTAAAAAAACAAATTCACAGAAAAACACAAGAACAACATGTTGCCATGAAACACAGAGAGAAACATGGTTGAGTCACGAGGGAAATATCCTTACTTTCCCTGGTCAGGGGTTCTCTGGAGCATGAAAGAGACTTTGAGCAGCGTGTCGTGGTCCTTCAGCTGAGACAGCACCTCCAGCAAGAGAACGATGGATCTGTTCATATGAGATGCAAAACTGCCGGGCCGATCAATCTCATCCACTGGAATACGCCAGATGCCCTGGAGCAGAAAGATTAGAGGAGAATAGGCAACAGTTCACTAACACTGAACCCATACCTTAATCAACTAAATACCATTTTCCTACTGCTTGGCATTAACGTGTTATGAAGACAGGCTAATGTACTGTATTGATTGTGTCTGTCAGGCTAACTAGAGTTATTTCCCACTAACACACTCACAAGGAAAACAGATTCCACTGGTGGGTTTTTAGTTTTAAATTTAAAAAACTGCAAATGCTTAACTGAACATTGAGTAGGATGTATCTGAAATGTTTTGTTCAATTGAATGTGATGGTAAATACATGATGATTTATTTAATACAGACAGATTGTGAGGGAGGGCAATTGAAAAGGAGAGCGGGCATGACAGTGATATTGTAATGACACAGTAGTGATGGTCGGAGAAAGAACAAAAATGTAAAGTTCCAAATGATTTTGGACGATATTATATTCATACTTTGACTCAAAGTACAGTAAAATGTTTAAAAAAAATAAAAAATAAAAATATATACAACGCATTCGGAAAGTATTCAGACCCCTCAACTTTTCCACATTTTGTTACCTTACAGCCTTATTCTAAAATGGATTGAATCATTTTTCCCCCCTCATCAATCCTCACACAATACCCCATAATGACAAAGTAAACACATTTAGACAATTTAGCAAATGTATAAAAAAAAAAAAAAAACAGAAATACCTTATTTACATAAGTATTCAGACTCTTTGCCATGAGACTCGAAATTGAGCTCAGGTGCATCCTGTTTCCATTGATCATCCAAGAGATGTTTCTACTAGAGGTCAACCAATTATGATTTTTCAACGCCGATACCGATACCGATTATTGGAGGACCATAAAAGTCGATACCGATTAATCTGACAATTTTTTTGTTGACAATTACAACAATACTGAATGAACACTTATTTTAACTTAATATAATACATCAATAAAATCAATTTAGCCTCAAATAAATAATGAAACATGTTGAATTTGGTTTAAATAATGCAAAAACAAAGTGTTGGAGAAGAAAGTAAAAGTGCAATATGTTCCATGTAAAATACAGTGCCTTGCGAAAGTATTCGGCCACCTTGAACTTTGCGACCTTTTGCCACATTTCAGGCTTCAAACATAAAGATATAAAACTGTATTTTTTTTGTGAAGAATCAACAACAAGTGGGACACAATCATGAAGTGGAACAACATTTATTGGATATTTCAAACTTTTTTAACAAATCAAAAACTGAAAAATTGGGCGTGCAAAATTATTCAGCCCCTTTACTTTCAGTGCAGCAAACTCTCTCCAGAAGTTCAGTGAGGATCTCTGAATGATCCAATGTTGACCTAAATGACTAATGATGACTGTATGTGCCATCTAAGAAAGCTAACGTTTCAGTTCCTTGCTCAGAACATGAGAACATATGAAAGCTGGTGGTTCCTTTTAACATGAGTCTTCAATATTCCCAGGTAAGAAGTTTTGGGTTGTAGGTATTACAGTAATTATAGGACTATTTCCCTCTATACCATTTGTATTTCATTAACCTTTGACTATTGGATGTTCTTATAGGCACTTTAGTATCGCCAGTGTAACAGTATAGCTTCCGTCCCTCTCCTCCCTGGGCTCGAACCAGCAACACAACAACAATTTGCGCACGCTAACTAGCCAACCATTTCACTTCGGTTACACCAGCCTCATCTTGGGAGTTGATAGGCTTGAAGTCATAAACAGCGCAATGCTTGACGCACAATGAAGAGCTGCTGGCAAAACGCACGAAAGTGCCGTTTGAATGAATGTTTAGGCACCTGCTTCTGCCTACCACCCCCCCAGTCAGATACTTGTATGCTCAGTCAGATTATATGCAACACAGGACACGCTAGATAATATCTAGTAATATCATCAACCATGTGTAGTTAACTAGTGATTATGATTGATTGTTTTTTATAAGAGAAGTTTAATGCTAGCTAGCAACTTACCTTGGCTTACTGCATTCGCATAACACTCCTTGTGGAGTGCAACGAGAAAGAGGCAGGTATCGTGTTGGACTAGATAAGTTTGCAAGAATGGATACCCCGAGCTGACAAGGTGAAAATCTGTCGTTCTGCCCCTGAACGAGGCAGTTAACCCACCATTCCTAGGCCGTCATTGAAAATATGAATGTGTTCTTAACTGACTTGCCTAGGTAAATAAAGATTAAATAAAGGTTCTGAAAACTCGAAATCGACCCAAATTAAATCGGCCATTCCGATTAAATCGGTCGAACTCTAGTTTCTACAACTTGAGTCCACTTGTGCTAAATTCAATTGATTGGATATTATTTGGAAAGGCACACAACCTGTCTATATAAAGGTCCCAAAATCGACAGTGCACGTAAGAGAAAAAAACCAAGCCATGAGGTCGAAGGAATTTTTCGTAGAGCTCCGAGCCAGGATTGTGTCGAGGCGCAGATTGGGGATAGGTACAAAAACATTTCTGCAGCATTGAAGGTCCTCAAGAACACAGTGGCCTCCATCATTCATACATGGAAGAAGTTTGGAACCGCGAAAGAGATGGCCGGCAGTAAAAGGCACATGACAGCCCGCTTGGAGTTTGCCAAAAGACACCTAAAGGACTCTCAGACCATGAGAAACAAGATTCTCTGGTCTAATGAAACCAATATTGAACTCTTTGGCCTGAATGCACAGAGTCACATCTGGAGGAAACCAAGCCCCAGTCATTACCTGGCCAATAACATCCCTACGGAAAGCATGGTGGTGGCAGCATCATGCTGTGGGGATGTTAAGTCGCTCTGGATAAGAGCGTCTGCTAAATGACTTAAATGTAAAATGTAAATGTAATGTTTTTCAGCGGCAGACGCTGGGAGACCAGTCAGGATCGAGGGAAAGATGAACGGAGCAAAGTACAGAGAGATCCTTGATGAAAACCTGCTCCAGAGCGCTCAGGACCTCAGACTGGGGCAAAGGTTCACCTTCCAATAGGACAACTACGCTAAGCACACAGCCAAGGCCATGCAGGAGTGGCTTCGGACCAGTCTCTGAATGTCTTTGAGTGGCCCAGCCAGAGTCTGGACTTGAACCCGATCGAACATCTCTGGAGAAACCTAATTATAGCTGTGCAGCGACGCTCCCCATCCAACCTGACAGAACTTGAGAGGATCTGCAGAGAAGAATGGGAGAAACTCCCCAAATACAGGTGTGCCAAGCTTGTGGCGTCATACCCAAAAAGACTTGAGGCTGCCAAACAAATTAATGGGTCTGATTACTTATGTAGATGTGATATCAGTTTTTATGATTAATGAGAAGGAAAAAAACAGATTAAATAGATTTTACAAAAAGGATGTAACGTTCCAAAATGTAGAAAAAGTGAAGGGGTCGGAATACTTTTCGAATGCACTGTAGAGTGAGCAATATGTTTGGAACATCAAATCGCAACACATATAATAGTGAGAATCGCAATACAGCTGAGCACCTATGTATCGTGAGGTCCCTGGCAATTATAAGCCATATAGGAGAGGGTACAAGCTCTTCATGTATGAGCATATATTATTCCAGATTTGATATGCGCATTTAAAGATAAATCGATCAGTGCTGATGAGAAAAAAGTAATGGCAACAGCTAAATGCGTGCTCATTTTACTCGCGTAACACCGACAACACTGATAATGTGCATGGGTCCTTTGTTAAATAAAAAGTTACTTTAACAGCATACCCTGTATTCTGTCCAGCTGGCAGAGAACAATGTTTAAACATTCCTTAGGTCTATAGGTAATGGCATGCAAAAACCTGAATAAACTCTGGGTTGAGATAATATTACAGAGATTCAACAGGTCCTTTCGTGTATTCATTGGACCCAGGGGCTGGAAGACAGGCTAAATGGGGTATTTTGGAGTGTCTGTGTAGCAGGCTCCTCAATGGCTGACATCAGGAAACAATTAATGGGGTGAAATGGACAAACAAGCAGGAAGGAAGGAATGAAAGAAGAAAGAAAGAAGAGAAAGAAAGAAAGAAAGAAAAAAAAAGAAAGAAAGAAAGAAAGAAAGGAGGTGAAGAGAAGACAAGAGGAACACATTTGAGCTAAAACTGTGGAATTGGACGATGGGAGCCCTAGTGAGAGAATGGAAAGAGTTGCTGTAGGGAGAAATACAGTGCCTGCAGAGTCGAGGTTGTGAAGGGGCTTTATAGTGACTCCAGGCAGATCAGATCCCTCCAGGCAGGCAGGCAGGGAGGAAGCCTCATTAGCACTGTGTTCTGTCTGGGTTTAGGTGGGTTCAGGGAACCACAGAAAGCAGCACATCAAACACACGTTGACTTGTTAAAGACATGCTCCGGAAGTTTGGCAACTACTAAGTATTTTTTAAACCTCCCGCTTTGGGCTGGATGTGTCAATGTATAATTCATACATGCATAACTTAGGAGCTGAATTACTGTCTTAAGTCTCAATTAGTCATAAAATCCCTAGTATGAAAGCCACAGTTTTTCTGGGAGATGTACTGCATCACTTTCCCTACGTGGGTCAGACCCTGTTAATTTGAGTTCAACCAATGAGCTTTACCCCTCACCATTTGAGTGACGGCTAACAAGAAGCACATCATGCGCACAGCAGAGCGAGAGAGTGCAATGACGTGGTGCACATATGTGGCGCAGTACACAATTTCCAGGGACCACTTTTGGCTTGTGTTGGCTACTTTCAGGACTACTGGCTAAAAGGTATACAAAAGTACTGGATAATCTCTTTAATGTCACTATCTCTGAAGGACTGCTAAGTCTTCAGATCCCTACGAGTATCACAGGCAGCGATCAATCAAATCTAAATACAGATATGTTATAATGTGACAGCATATGTTATGTTGTTACAGTACATGACGACCAATCAACCCAGTGCACACATAATCCCAGCAGGTGTGTATGGACAGGCAAGGTTCTATGCTCCACAGCAGAGCAGATCATGTGAGATGAGCGCAGATGGTTTCAAGTTTGATTTGTTGTATGTACAGGATCTACATGGTATATACACCGTCCAACGAAACGCTTACTTGCATACTTGCAGGTTCCTTCTCGACAATGCAATAGGAACATAAGGTAAATGGCTCAGTAGAATAGAATACAATTTTAGGCATAATTCGGTGGTCTATGTGCAATAAAAAGATTTTAAAACTTGGCAACGAGCAGCCTTAGAAGTGTGTGCGAGTCGGAGGAGAAACTGAGCATTTCACGATGGAACAAAACAAATGAAATGCCTTTATCAGCCTCCACAGACGCAGCGAGCCCCTACACCTGGGAGTCTTTTCCTCAGCCTAACAAACAGGTCCACATTGTCTGTTGACATTTTCAGTCTTTGGAGAGAAGCCAAGCAGGAAATAAATGATAAACAGAACATACCTATCAAATCAAATTGCATTCCAGAGTCAGTCGGCCTCATTTTGTCAAGAAGAGGCAATGAAGACCATCAATGTTAATAAACATTCTATAATAATGATCTGTCAGAACAGCCCTCTTCTACTCTGGATGCATGTTAACCATATTGAATGACCAGCCTGTGAGAACTAGAATTTTTCCTCTAGATGTCTTAACATTTTCTTTATGTTTTTCTAAAATGGTAACCAGCCAAACTTGTTTGTGCTACTTTGATGTTGATTGATCTTCCTGGGTACAAGTGAAATAAAATATATTACAACCAGTTTCAAAAATGACATGACATATACAGCACCGCTGATTATCAAAATGCTTTATTTGTTTTATTCTAATGGAGGTCAAGATATGCTCCATATTTGTTGCTCTCTGCAGCAATTGTTTACAAGCTGTTCATGGGTAAATGTTATTGCGCTCACGGCTTTGTGTGAGAGATGGATGTGTGTTTACACCCCTGGCCCACGCACAGCACACGCTCTATCACAGGGAATTCAAAATGCATTATCTGATCGGGCATTAAACATAGCAACATAATAATGACTGCATCAATAATTCAGGCAGATTTGAAAGAAAGTGCCTTCTGCTCATGCTTTGTCCCTGCTAGCCAACCTTAAGAAAGACAAAGAGAGGAAAAGGAGATTCTCTCCCTATAGTGTTAGGAGGCCTGGAAGCACACAGCCTGGCCACGCCCACCAAACCCCTCCTATCAGAGGGAACCCCTCCACCCCTTCCTGCCTGGGACTCTATATCCACAATCCCACAGTATGTAGCTAATGTAGCAGGTATCCTATCAAATAACAACACCACTGTGATGCAAGATACTATATTCATCTCCATAGAGGGACCATGCTTTTCAGAGTTGCCAGGATTGATTATGTTTCCTGGGGACGCTAGTTATCACTCGTGGGTTATATTACCGTGGATTACACGTCACCCAATCAATTATTTCTGCAAATGTAATGATCTAAAATAGGAAAACTAATAGTCCAATTAATAACACTCAATTAATAAAACAGCCAACTTCCCCTATTGCCTTTTAGTTTCTGCGTGTTGAGTATCTCCCCTTCCTACCTAGCACAACACCTGCTCCTAGCACAACACCAGCTCCTTTCACTCCCCTTAGCCCAGCCATAACCCATTAAATCACCACTACATGCCACACCACTACATGCCTACTTTATGATGTCAGAACACATCACCTCAGGCTCAAACAAACATCTCACGCCGTTACCTCCTATCAAACCATTACACCCGGGGGAAATAGCAACAGGAAATGACTTCTACTACGCACTTTCATACAACCAGTTTACATGATCACTCCATCGCTCTGTATTCTTGAGAAAAGCCAGGTGTAGAGTAATCATTCATCTCCGTTGCGAGCAGATGGCTCAACACAACTTTGCCTCCCTCTCCACAGAAGGGGGGGGGGTGAATCAACCCCACCATGCTCCATGAAAGTACTACACTAACTCCATAAACTGTGGAAGAACTCCACTCACATGAAAAAAATAATACAATCATGTCCTCTTTCCCTAATAAAACAGGCAGAGTGAGAAAAAAAAGAAAGGCGGCAAAGGAGAGACTCACCATCACCAACGAAAGCTACTCCACTTGTGTCTGCGCGTGTATTCTTTTGGATGTTTTCCTGCTGGCTGTAGCAGCACCAGCGGCCCTGGCAGCCATAGAGAAACTCACACTGAGATAGAGAGGGGTGGGCTGCATGCAGGCGCTGGGGCTGTGAAGGCTGCAGGAGACAGCAGGAGAGAAGAGCTGCGCAAGGCAGAGCTGGAGAAAGAAGAGGTGGAGAGGAAGAGGGCAGCAGCCTGGACGAGGGGAGCAGAAACGGTGCTGGCATCAGGGCCCAGAGACTCAGCGTGCCACTGACAGACGGGCTGACTCGCTCCTTTCTCTCTTTCAAACCCTGCCATCTCAAAACAAAAACACCCACACACTCTCAAACTCCCATGACCCCAGCCTGCTAGGTTGTTTTCCCTCCACCCTTCTCGCTCTCACTCTATAGACATCATAGTGCCCACCCCTTTAGACTGTAGCCAGCCAATCAGCGACGGGTCGACTTATTCCCGCCCATAACTGCACACACACACACACAAACAGAGAAGGGAGAGAGAGCAATGAGGAGAAAGAGAGCTAGCGAGAGCAGCAACAAGGAGGGGGAGAGCATGATCACACAAAAGAAAGTGAGCAACAGGAAGACACCGAGAGAGAGGAAGAGTTGGCAAGCTGAAAAAGCTGACTTGGAATAAGCAGCTGATTTGAACGGAGTAAAATGGAGCTATGGGAGGGAGGATAGAGAAGTAGTTGAAGAAGTAAGGAAAGACAGGAATGAGTGTGTCGGCCTAACCTGTACAGTGTTTCCTCTGGAGAAAAACATTTGTAGTGGGGGAAGGGGGTTGGTGGACATTAAAAATATATTATTCTCCAAAATTTATGAAAACAAAATTATGCTGACATCTAAAATATAATTTCTACCTCGAGAAATTGGCTAAATAACATATTGGTAAAATGATTTTAACATATTGGACCGAGCATATAGCTTATGCAAGGTCCATACTATTAGGTATTAGGTATGCTATTAGCAATAAGCATTACTACCTGTAGCCCAACTGATACAGCATAGTGGCTATAAATAAATAGACTGAAGCATGGGGTTGCCTATCTGCATTTACCCTATTGGGCTAATCATTAGTAGAGTTGTGGGTGAGCTTCAAAAAAAAAATCTGCTGGTGGGTGGAATGAAAACATTCTTTCAACGCGTGGATCATTTCAAAAAACATTTCAAAATCAAGATTCCGTGAGTGGCAAGGCAGACATAAGGCTACCAGCCACACATGCATTGTGTGTGTAGCCGGGAACGGTCCCTTATTTGTGTGGTGCTAAAATGTTCCGATTTGTCCACGTGCAGAGCTTATGTTCTTGTAAAACAAGACAACAACCTGCTGACATGATGAGCTCTCCAGCAGGGAGGGTAGACAGACAGGACAGCACCGAAGCGGTGTTAGTGCTACAAAGCCAGACAGGAACTCAGAGAAAGGAACACATTAAAATAGTCAATATATTAAAACATGTTCCACTGCCTTCACACTCCTCCTCCCCTACTTGCTCATACCAACTAGTTCTACTGGTCTCAGCAGCTCCACCTACATAACTCAATGTGCCACACGATGCTAGGTAGACAAGCAAAACACACCCAACATTCCAGTACTGTACAAAAGCAAAACTGACACAGTTACACCACAGTTTATATAAGTACTGGACTCAAGAACACGTTTTTGTATAGCCACAAACACACTTAGTTAGCATCTCGGTGCAATGAAGACAAAGGTTTAAAGTGAGGGAAAAAGCCCCAAGATATATTTCAATGTTAAAAGACTAGAAAGTAATGTAATTCCTCTGAAACAGGATCCACAGAGTCTCTAAACCTATAGGCGGGACAACATCACGAGACTTCCGGCAACACTTATGAAGCAGACCAGGCTGGGGTTTGGGGTTAGAGAAGTCAATGAGAGAAGTGAAAATGTTTTCCTTAGTTGTTCATTTTCTCGAAACCTAAAGGCACAACCTAGATTCGAGCCAATGTCTGTAGTAGTTAAACATGTTATTACTCCAACCTCCTGAAATAACTCGAAGGAGTGGCTTTGATTTGATGGCCTGCACATGCACAGTTCTGCACGACTCGACCGTTAGACCCGGTGACGTGTTTCTATGAGCTAGCCATGATATCGCCTACAAGTGTGATCTGGGATTTCTATTGGGAGAAGCAGTTTCTGCCCATCTTCATACTGTACTGTCTTTGCAAGATCCAGAAAGATGGCATCCATTTTGTCTGTAGCTTGCAGTAGAGTGCATGTGTGGGTGCGTAGGCGGATAAATATGTAAGCACATACAGTGCGTGTGTGTGGGCAACACCATGCCTGAGCAATCACATCGTGACTCTGCAGGATTACGGAATGGAGCAGGCCAGCAGAGCCCGTTATATGGGGTGGCAGAGCTTTTGACCCCCCGATAGAGTTTGTACCCTCCAAGTTGTTTCCCCATAACATAACAAATGGTATATGATTTACAATGCCTGGTCTTGCCAATGGAGTGTTGTCGGGCCTGCCAGTTGTGCACAGCGGTACAGAGGCTATGCCGGGTGTGCGCTCATGATCAGAGGGGGGAGATGCTATATTTAGTAGTTAAAAATCCCAAAATGCATTCTGATTGTTTACCTAGCCATGCAATGTCATAAGGTACCGCATTCATTACCTTGTTTAGGAAGCTCATTGGATCCCAACCAGGACCGGGTCAAATTGACAGTTCTCTCACAAAGGGAATAAAAGTAGTTAACTTTTCCAGACAGCTAATCATCTAGCTAGTAGCTACTAGATTCGCTAAATTTTGTTCGTGGCGAGATTAATAATGACAGCTGGCTAATTTGCATGGATATCCGAAAAAGGCTTTGCATTACCAAGAGCAAAATAAAACGGAGGACCACCATGTCGAGTGTGATGCCGAGCTAACCGAGCAAACGGCTGGCCCGACCATTAAGGTTGAGGAGCCAAGCAGCAAATGTAATACCCACCCATCCCCCACGCTGTCTGCTGACCAACAACATGGAGAAGATCCGGGGCCTAGCACAAATATCATGAGGGTGATATCACAACAAGCACCTGCACCTCCATTACCCCAGCCACTAGCACCTGACAACCTGTTGAATCCAACCAAAAGTGAACCTGTCGAAGCAGAGTTTATTAATTACTGCAAAGTGAAATCGCAACCACAGCCAGCAACAACAATCAGTTTCCTTAAAAGATACGGTGGGCCTTTTTCAACAATGCCGACTGTGATGTTGGCACTGAAACACGAATTTGGCTTAACAATTGGGACGTATACAGCAATGTGCGAAAATTCCTTCTCCACTCTGAAGAACGTATTCAGTGAACACAGACGCAGTATGTTACATCAACAAAAAGCACAGCTTGTCCAGCTGGCGTTTGAGAGGGACCTGACAAGTACATTTTTGTCAGGAAGGAGAATGGAGTCAGAAAATTCTCATGAGGTTCACAACAGCATGGAGGAGACTGTAACTAGTCTAAATGATAAGCTTCATTCATTCATTGGTTTTCCCTCATGTAATCCTTCTGGTTGTTTGGCTGATGTTTTTATGTAATGTGTAGTTTAAGCCTTTGCTTTTTACTTCAATGCATCTTTTGTGTGTTTAATTGATATATATATATACACACATCTTTGCGTTATTTGATGGGTATCAGGACAATGACCAATGTAGCCTATTAGTTGTACTCTGAGGTAATGCTGAAATTGTCAGTGCATCTAACTTTATCCTGACTGAAGGTAGCCTTCTGTCCATGGCCCTGAATCAACGGTTACAGTGTGTGCTTTCTTAATGAACCCACCTTGGGCTTTCAGTCTTCCTGGGGATTCTCTTCAACATCACGTGCTTTCTTGTGTGCAAAATGACAGTTGTGTTTACGGCTGTTATTTTTTTAAATAGGCCTACATGTTTAAACAATTTGTATGTTGGACCAATACCGTGTGTAACTTACAAAAACAATTAGGAAAACTTTCACTCTATTATCATTCATTTGTATTAGTCATTATGAGATAGGCTGGTGTAAAAGTGATGTCAATACTATGAAAATGACACAGCCTACTTTTTCATCCCCTCCCTGCTCTCTTCCTATAGTGCGCCGGTGTTGCTCTCTTCCTATAGCGCGCCGGTGTTGCTCTCTTCCTATAGCGCGCCGGTGTTGCTCTCTTCCTATAGCGCGCCGGTGTTGCTCTCTTCCTATAGCGCGCCGGTGTTGCTCTCTTCCTATAGCGTGCGGGTGTTGCTCTCTTCCTATAGCGTGTGTTGCTCTCGGAATGGGCCTTTGCTCTATTCGTGGCAGATTCAAATTAGCTACTGCCATGTAAGAAAATTCGGACTATAAAATATGCAATTAGTTTGATTTAGTTTATATTTCTTAAACTCTCCCACACAGAAAATATTGCGCACCTGGAGAAGTGGTAGCTGGGTTCCGCTCATTGCATCGTGTCACAAATTCAACCGAAATGTAGCCTATAGTTGTAATGATTTAATTTTAAGCTATGAAGCCTATCTAAAGAAATCCTAGTTTTGCCCCCCCTCATGGATTTAACCCCCCCCCCCAGGACTGTCATCCTGGAGCCCAGCCTGCAGAGCAGTCAGCCCTGCACAGCCCTGCCTGAGGGAGCAGGCCAGAGGACTTAGGCCTTTATTTACTGGAATCATCAACATTATGTTACAGCAACTGTAAACTAAATATATATATATCAAATCCATAATATTATTGTCCATCTACAGCTGTGTTTCCATTGGGGATTCCCTGTCATGGTTGATTTCTTTCAGGTCTGGGTTAACTCCAGTCCTCAGAGGCCTGACTGGTGTCACACTTCTGCCCCAGCCCCATCTAACACACCTGACTCCAATAATCATCTAATCATGATCTTCAGTTAAGAATGCAATTTGTTTAATCAGCTGTGTTTTCTAATAAACCTGTTTAGTTACTACATTATACATATTCTTCGATGCACAACATTTACGATTGGTGAAACACAAGATGATTGAGACTACATGAGAACAGTTTTAAGAAGGCTTACTACCAGTCAAACAGAGGGTGCTGCATGCCACAGTCTGGAACATGTCAAAACAGCAGAATATAGGTTAGGCTACTCTTGATGGTGGCCCAGTTGATGTAACACCAGCCAAAACCAGATGAAAACTAGGCCAGTGTGACCTACATTAGGCTGCAATATAGGACTGAGTACAGTGATTCTCAACTGGAGGGGTCGTGGCGACCCAAATTTGGGTCACGGGAGGTTTCGAATGGGTCGAGGGTGTCTGAGAACTTTATTTTTTCAAATTGAAATGGAAAATACTCCAGTCTGAACTTAAACTGCTAAAACCAGTTAGAAGGGTGTAATGAGCCTGCATTTTTGAATAATTTAAAATCCGAACTTTCTTCAATTAGTACTGACAATAGAGCTAATAAGATCACTATTTAGGAACAGTTGGTTAATTTTGTGTTTCAAACCAGTGAACTTACTAACATTCTTTATCAAGAATATGGGCAGCATTTATTACTAACAATGGAAAAGGTGGGGATGTAGTTCCCTTGTCATATACACTGAGTGTACAAAACAAACCTGCTCTTTCCATGACCAGGTGAATGCTATGACCACTGTTAAATTCACTTCAATCAGTGTAGATGAAGGGGAGGAGCATGAGTCAACATTGGCCAGCATCCCTGTGGAAAGCTTGACACTGTGTAGAGTTCATGCCCTGACGAATTGAGGCTGCTAGGAGGGCAAAAGGGGGTGAAACTCAATATTAGGAAAGTATTCTTACCGTTTTGTACACTCAGTGTAAATTGCTACATTGACTATCAATATAGCATTAAAAATAGCTTTCCAGATGGCATTTTGCCAATTTTGCAATGCAAATATTGGGTCGTGACTGAGACAATCTGGTCCCGAGGCAAAACCAGTAGTGAACCAATGATCTAGAGAAACCCTTATTCAGGTGGTGTGGCCTGGCCTCCCCATTGAAAAACACTCCACTGAAGACCAAGTCCCATCAGGTAACCTATCATCTCATGTCTAATATCATCTCTCATCCAGCCATTTGGTCATTCTGTCACTGAGGAAAACCAGCACAATCATTGTCCCCTCTGTCACACAGAAGGCACAACACATATCACCACTGACAATGACTGGTCTGTCTGTCTGTCAGGCTCAGGGATCAGTGATACTGAAGTCCATGGCAGACAAGACAACAGCTGTTGAGTCACACCACTGCTGATTTTCATCTGACTTTTCATGTGACCTGGGAAACCTCCTCCGAGTAGGCCTACTCCCTGGCTCAACACCAGCAGTGACATTACTGATCATTGTCCTCGTCTCCAGACCCTCCACAGACCGCCACACATGCTTCAACTCATGACAGTGCTACCTGGGACTCCATACATCCAGGCTTAAAGCTACCATACAATAACATGCAAAAAACATATTGCATGGATAACTGGGACTAAGAAGAGTTGCAGCAAGGAGAAATATCTCTTGGAGGACTTACAACAGGATGTAATGAGAAGGTTGACACACTAAGTATGTAATTCACAGAAGTACCCTTTTCATTTAAGTTTAAACAACTGATGCAATGTTGGAATCTCTAAGTCCTCCCTCCATTGTTTTAGCTATTAAGGGTCTCTCCTGGTGCAGAATGTTATTGCTACAAGTCGAGGAGGAAGTCGATTGGAAGACACGCCAAATTAACTCAGCATTTCCTTCCAGTCACTGACTTTGATTAGATTGAGTCAAATTGGGTGTAAATTCTGTAACTTACTATTGAGTTTGCAATATTCCAAAAAAGAACTTCACTTTCCAAACTGTAAAACAAACTGAGAACCAGGACTGGTGCATAGTAATGGTTAGCCAGGTGAGTAACAGGACCTAGATAGCAGAGCTGGCTTGGTGAACTTACATTGAACAGGTTTGTCTTGTTCCTCTCGCAGAAAAGTCCTTGTGCTGGCATGTGCTTCAGCTGTTGCCATGGGACACTGCTTCCTAGCAACACATCTCGTGCCCACCGCAGATTCTAGGAAAACATAAAACATAATCAGAAGACTGGGGATTTGAAAACAGTCCCTCAAGAGGCAGACCACAAACAAGACTAAAAAAGGTAAAACAGTTAGCTACATCAAACCACAAGTTTTTTTTTTTAATCGCTCTTTTTCATCTGCATCATCCACTACCTAACCTCACTGTTTTGCTACCTTGTTCCCTGTCATAGCAGCTCTGATGGACACAACTAACTGCAGTTTAACAGTACAAAGTGACTGTAGCTGAAGTCAAGTTATTGACATAAAAGTGGTTCTCCCTTTTTAAAACGTCACTGTGATGTTCTGTAAAAACCCAGTGCCAAATGACCTGCGATTACAGGTCCTCCTGTCAATCTCTGACTTCCTGATTAGCCTCAAACTGTCTGTCCCAGCCAATTCATGTTTACCCTAACTGTTTCTGGGAGAACTAGAGGCTTTACTAGAGGGGGGCAGTTCATCCCCAGCTAGAGAGGAGGGATTCAACTTTATATTCAAGTAGATATAGTTCAGCCAATAGTAATTTTTCATTTTTACATAAGGTGTGTAAAGTTGATAATCATTTTACAAGCAGAACAGCATGATCGGGAGGAGAAGCTTCACTTCAAGTTCCAAGCGGTCAAAACCATTTGTTTTTGAGACAAGGGTGTCCTCAAGCTGTGTTCTATTCATTAGGAACAGTACATTGCCAGCAGAAAGTATTCAGACCCCTTGACTTTCTCCACATTGTTGGATTACAGCCTTATTCTAAAATAGATTAAAAAATAGCTTTTTTTTCTCAGCAATCTACACACACCACCTCATAATGACAAAGCAAAAACAGTTTACAGAAATCTTTTCCTAATTTATTTAAAAAAATATAAAAAAATTGAAATATCACATTTCCGTAAGTATTTTGACCCTTTACTTAGTACTTTGTTGAAGCACCTATTGCAGCGATTACAGCCTTCGAGTCTTCTTGGGTATGATGCTACAAGCTTGGCACACCTGTATTTGGGGAGTTCTTCCCAATCTTCTCTGCAGATCCACTCAAGCTCTGTCAGGGAGCATTGCTGCACAGCTATTTTCAGGTCTCTCCAGAAATGTTAGATCGGGTTCAAGTCCGAGCTCTGTCTGAACCACTCAAGGACATTGAGACTTGTCCCGATGTTGTCTTCGTTGTGTGCTTAGTGTCGTTGCCCTGTTGGAAGGGGAACCTTCACCCCCGCTCTGGAGCAGGTTCTCTCTGTACTTTGCCTCGATCCTGCCGCTAAAAAACATCCCCACAGCATGATGCTGCCACCAATATGCTTCACCGTAGGGATGGTGCCAGGTTTCCTCCAAACGTGAGGCTTGGCAATCAGGCTAGAGTTCAATCTTGGTTTCATCAGACCAGAGAATCTTGTTTCTCATGGTCAGAGAGTCATTTAGATGCCTTTTGGCAAACTACAAGCAGGCTTTCATGTGCCTTTTACTGAAGAGTTGCTTCCTTCTGGCCACTATACCGAAAAGACGTGATTGGTGAGATGCTGTCGAGATGGTTGTCCTTCTGGAAGGTCCTCCCATCTCCACAGAGGAGCTCTGTCAGCGTGACGATCGGGTTCTTGGTCACCTCCCTGACCAAGGCCCTTCTCCCCCGATTGCTCAGTTTGGACCGGTGGACAGCTCTAGGAAGAGTCTTGGTGGTTCCTAAATTCTTCCATTTAAGAATGATGGAGGGCAATGTGTTCTTCTTGGGGACCTTCAATGCTGCAGACATTTTTTTCGTACCCTTCCCCAGATCTGTGCCTAGACACAATCCTGTCTCGGAGCTCTACAGGCAATTCCTTCGACATCATGGCTTGGTTTTTGCTCTGACATGCACTGTCAACTGTGGAACCTATATAGACAGGTGTGTGCCTTTCCAAATCACGTCCAATCAATTGAATTTACCACAAGTTGACTCCAAGTTTTTCAAAACATCTCAAGGATGCTCAATAGAAACAGGATGCACCTGAGCTCAATTTCGAGTCTCATAGCAAAAGGTCTGAATACTTATGTAAATGAGGTATTTCAGTTTTGTCATTTTGGGTTATTGTGTGTAGATTGCGAAGGAATTGTTTTTATTTAATCCATTGTAGAATAAGGCTGTAACGTAACATAATGCTGAAAAGGTACTATGTATTATCATATTTAATACAAATTCATAAAAGCTATCAGAATATTCTGCATAGAGACAGAGCTATTCAAATTCTCATCTATCTATCCACCACACATTCCTGTTACAATACTAACCCATAAATCTAGTATTCTCTGACAAATGTATAATAACCTTAGCCTGTAATTTAAAACACAGAGGAAGTAGGATTTGTACTGGAAAAACAAATAGGTTCATCGCTACAGACCTGAACACCCACAATGCCACCACTGGTCGCTAACACTGAGCAGTAGGTAGTCACTTGACATTTTAACAGAACTCCACAGGGAATTAAATAAACAATTATGGACTTACTTTCAGGACCTATTTACTTCTTAAAGGTGTAGGCTTTGTGATTTTGTTAAGTCTAAAACACTGGGGCAGTAAAATAAAGCAAGTCACGGGCCCAGGTCCGTCACCTGCCTGAATAAATCCTCTAACAACAAGATGAACAGCACACTCTGAGGTGAGCTACATAAGTCTCAAAAGGTTACTAAAGAAAACAGTAACAGTTCACTAAGCTGTTATCAATGGCCAGAACTCTGCCCTGGCTATTGGCTAATCCAACTTCATTGAATTGGGACCAGCAGTCCCCATAGGATGGTCTGACTGGCAAAATGCTTACTGTAGGACGTCACGACACTACGCAGCCTCGCTGTGCCAAACCTGGCTGAGAGAGCACTGCGCTGTTGCCACCCACGCACACCTCTACCCACAGAGCCTTGGGTACAAAGCACACTCTCCTCTTTCAGCACCTTCTGTAGTCACATAAACTGCAGGCAAACTAGCACAATTGACAAGAGGAACTAGACTCATGGTGTCAGAGGGATTTAAAATGTCAGATTTAATGCCACTGATGATAGGTTTACGGTGTGGTATATAAATTGTTTAATTTTCCTGTTTAAACATTCTGTGAATGAATGTTAGTGACCGTGCATGCCATGAGGGAGGGTGGGCTAACTAACCTGTTGGGTTTTGCTGTTGGTGTAGAAGAAGGCCAGGCGATAGAGGCTCTTGTAATGCTGAGGGAAGCGGCTCAGGCAGAGGAAGAGAGCATGGACACACATCTCCACCAGCATGTGGCGCTGCTCTGTCCGCTCAGCAGGGAGGGCCTTGGGCACCTCCACAACCTCTGGAGGGGGCTCGGGCCATCTCTGGTGACGGCTCTTCCCATCGCTGGCGGGAGTCTGGGGGGTGGCCTGAGGAGTGGGGGTTTGGGGGGTGATCTGGGGAGTGGACGAGGCCTTTGGTGGGGTGGATGGAACAGGCAGTGCATGAGGGCAGGGATCTATGGTCGGCTTTTGGGCATCAGCCTCAGGTACTGTCAATGACATGGTGTCTTCTACTTCTTGGACTTGTTCTTTGTCCTCCAGCAAGATTACAGTCGCGCCCTCATTGCTTCTTCCCCCATGTGAGCCTTGAGGAATTCAGGGTTTGAAGAGGAGCGAAATATTAACATGATCCATTCTCAATACGTCCTGTCCCCTCTAAAACACAAGTCATTGGCTTACAATATCACAAAAGAAAAACCCCATTTAGCAAATACTAAAGCTGGTGTTCGGGTAGAACTAATTTCCTTAACTGCATTTCAGGATAAAAGGAACAACACCCACCCGTGTCTTCAACTGTAGGCTGGCCCTCCTTGATGGGGGTGGTGTTCTCAGAGGAAGACGTACTGCCCTTCCCAGACTGAGACTGTAGCTTAGCATGGCTACTGTCCTGGGAGCTGGCGGGGTCTGTGAAGGCATCCTGGGTGGAGTTGGAGTCAGACAGCATCACCACCACACTGTCCTGACTGCGCTCTGCCAGGGGTCAAACACAAACACAGGTCTGGCATGGGTGCCAGTCACACGCATGGACCAGCCATACCCATGGATGGGCCACGGACACCCACCTACTCCTTATCAAGGGATCAATCACAAAGCAGTTAAGGTTTTCATTCAGGAATAAAATAGGTACTTGTCTCCAAGAATGAAAAGGGTTGTGTGTGTGTAGCAAAGTATGTCTATTTATGCAAACATCATCAGGTTCATCTGCCAGACAGCCATTACAGTAATCGTACATACACAAAAATCTCCAGACCTTAGTCATGCTTCGAGGGAGGCCTCTGCTTTTACACAGCACTCAAGCCACCTAAAAACTAGATGCCAGCATTCTTCTTAATAAGCATATTGTGCAACCTCAGCAAGAAGCTGAAATCCTCTGCAGATAATAACCAAATTAGCAGGAGGGCAACAAAGTTCTGTGAAAGGAGCTCAGGGGACTTGTTAAAGATTCCCTGTAATTAGCTAAATGTACAAATTTAGCTGATATAGGTGTTGCAAGGACTGCCCCATAAAAATAGAAAGTGTGGAGTGGTGACGAAGTTTGTGGAACTCATTTAGGGACACTTTTACACTGAGCAATTGTGTCCCTAAAATTGTGCATGATACTCTGTAATGTCCTGGATATAAGAGGGTCTTAAGTGCAGTACCATTCAGGGATGCCAGCCACATTGGAGACCTGGGCAGGCAGTAATCATGGTCAAGTTCTGGGGTGGCTGTTGAAGATATTGGGATATGCTTAAATAAATAAAAATTGCTTAATTCCTGATTTGACAATTAGACATCATATTACAGTACATGTGTGATGGAAGAAAATAAACATATGCTTCAATTGAGAACAGCACCGCCTCTACTCCCCACAATTGCTTACATATTGCAGTTACCATGATGCGCTTCAGACAGGCATCAAGCAGGAAAGGCTCGGCATCCACTGGCAAACCTGCCTGCACACGGTGGTCCATTTCTATCATCTATCTCAGAAGATGTGTACCAATGAGGGTCCAACCACAGTCGGACTGATTTGGCATTATATCATCATACTAGCGCTGACTTTGCTGATAGCTACTTTGAGGAAAAATAGTACTTATTATGCATGACGTGGTTGTCCCACCTAGCCATCTTAAGATGAATGCACTAACTGTATGTCGCTCTGCATGGCTAAAATGTAAATATCAATTGAACACAATTGCAATGGAAAGCATAGTAATCATTGTATAACTTTTAAATACAATCAAATAGGTTAAGATCTCTGTTGCAAACGTAAGCAACACCAAACCCAAGCGAAATAGTAACCCATAGTAGCCCATGAACCATTTAGTGGATTGTTTGTGAGAGGACTGAATTTGTCCAGTGGCAGCACACATCCCTTGGTATCCACATGCATATACATGACAAAGCAGGTGGCAGAAGCAAGCAGGCAGAGAGGTAGCAGGCAGGTGGGTAGGTAGGTAGGAAGGAATCTGGAAAAGGTGACAGAAAAACTGGCAACATGGGCAATATGGCTGCAGTAGTCAGACATTCAAACTAAACAGGGCATAGGGGGGAAACAAAATACCAAAAGCTGTTTTTTACAGTATATACTGCCAAGATATTTTGCAAGGCTGTTTGTAATGAATGGTCAATTTATACGGAACAAAAATATAAAACGCAACATGTAAAGTGTTGTTCCCATGTTTTATGAGTTGAAATAAAAAGATCCCAGACGTTTTGCAAAAACACAAAAAGCTTATTTCTGACAAATTGTGTTTACATCCCTGTTTGTGAGCATTTCTCCTTTGCCAAGATAATCCATCCAACTAACAGAAGTGGCATATCAAGAAGCTGATTAGACAGCATGATCATTACACAGGTGCACCTTGTGCTGGGGACAATAAAAGACCACTCTAAAATGTGCAGTTTTATAACACAACACAATGCCACAGATGTCTCAAGTTGAGGGAACGTGCAATTGGCATGCTGACTGGAGGAATGTCCTCCAGAGCCGTTTCCAGATAATTAAATGTTAATTTCTCTACCATAAGGCACCTCCAACGTTGCTTTTGATAACATGTCTAACCAGCCTCATAACCGCAGACCACTTGTAACCACGCCAGACCAGGAACTTTCGATGGCCACTGGCATGTTGGAGAAGTGTGCTCTTCACGGATTAATCCCGATTTCAACTGTACCAGTGAGATGGCAGACAGCATGTATGGCGTCGTGTGGGAGAGTGGTTTGCTTATGTCAAAGTTGTGAACAGTGCCCCATGGTGGCAGTGGGGTTACAGTATGGGCGGGCATAAGCTACAGACAACTAACACATTAACATTTCATCTATGGCAATTTGACTGCACAGAGATACCGTGAAGAGATCCTGAGGCCCAATGTTGTGCCATTCATCCGCCGCCATAACATCATGCGTGATAATGCAAGGCCCCATGTCGCAAGGATCTGTACACAATTCCTGGAAGCTGAAACTGTCCCAGTTCTCCATCCATGGCCTGCATACTCACCAGACATGTCACCCACTGAGCATGTTATGGAAAACTCTGGATCAATGTGTACAACAGCGTGTTCCAGTTCCTGCCAATAACCATAAACTTCACACAACCATTGAAGAGGAGTGGGACAACATTCCACAGGCCACAATCAACGGCCTGATCAACTAGGAGAAGGAGACGTGTCACGCTGCATGAGGCAAAACGGTGGTCACACCAGACATTGACTGGTTTTCTGATCCATGCGCCTACCTTTAAAAATAAAAAAAGTCATCTGTGACCAACAGATGCATATCTGTATTCCAAGTCATGTGAAATCCATAGATTAGGGCCTAATGAATGTATTTCAATTGACTGATTTCCTCATATGAACTGTAACTCAGTAAAATCTTTAAAATTGTTGCATGTTGGGTTTATATTTTTGTTCAATATTTACAACAGCATTCATTCAATGATACTGTATCTTTTCACTCACGGCAAATATTTGTTTTTACCCCTTGACGTCTTTGCAACAATGTAACAAATATAGTAAACAATGTTGCAGTGAATATCATTTAAATTATGGGAAACAGAAGCAAATTGTACATTATTGTATATAGCTCTATGTTTCTATAAGTGAAAAGCCTTTCAACTTTTTTCAGGAACATATTATGTAAATATTTCATCCTAACTTCCCACTAAGTACAAACAGACACACGCACACTTCTTTGTACGTGATATTTTAACGATTGCTTCCCCTATGTAAAATATGCTCTTAAAAATGGTGCATAAATATAAACATAGGTTTAGTGCACTGAGATTTGGTGCATTTGTTTTTATCCACACTTTGGTGAAGCACGTAATCATCTCACCGGCAATTGGGAGTTCAGAGTAAACTGCTTTCGTCTCCCATCACACTACTGTTGTCATGCAATGCTAAGTGCTAAAATGTAAAGCAAAGTTGCATCAGTGCATTAACTGATATCTTGTTTGTAATTCATTTTGAAAAGCTACCTCCCTTTTATTGAAGGATCTCTAACCATGCTGTTATATTGTATGACAATATTGTCTGTATGTGGACAGTGTAGGTCTAGTAAAGTAGAATCATTGAAATTACTCTTACTCTACAAAGGTGACTGATTACCCACAATCTTTAAAAAGAGTGTGTACTCTAAATTCAGCCCCTTCTCCCCTTTCCCTCCCTCTACTAACAGGCCTGCTGCTACTAGTGAACCAGCCATCAGTAATACTCATACGGCACTGCAAAACAAGCACTAGACTTTGGTTTAGTAATCGAACTGCGCTCACAGTAACGGGCACAATTCTGAACCATAGTTTTGTTCTCAGATCCCAGTCTCAGTACAGCTACCAAACTTTCCTTGACACATATTTGTTTAAAGACAAGCTTTTGTGTCTAGAAGTGTCCAATCAGTGGGTGACAGTCTTCAATTTAGCTCAGTTGTTTCAAGTGAACATGCAGTGAAATGCTACTAAAGTGTACTGTGAGGTACCTCAAGCAATTCAGCAACTGTTCACTGGGATCAGGTAAAACCTCACAATGGAAACCTGGTTGTCTGTGGCTCTGGGTTTGTCACAGCGGGTCTAGAGTTAACAACACACTAAAAGCCTGCTGTGTCCAGGACAGACTTCTACTTTACTGGCCATTACCCCCTATAAAGACACCACAGCTTACAGGGAACATATTGGCAACCAAGTCTAATGTGATAGTCAGCAGGCCTCTTGCATTATTTTCATAAATAATTGCCCTGCTATAATTATTTGAATAGTAAGAACAGTCATCAGAAACACCTGATGAAATCAAAAGAGCATATTATAAAATCAAAACAGGATCTATTCTCAAAATGTCTTCATAAGAGGCGATGAGAAAATGATCAATGCAGGGACACAAGGTCTCCTGAAGTTGCAATAGAAACTGGTGATGTCATCAAAAGGAGAAGCAAGGGAAATGGGAAAGAAGGGGGGAAGAGGGTGACAACCACAAAAGTCTAAATATTGACTATATATTTCAACAAACAGGCCTGGACGCTGTCTGCCAAACTCAACCTTCACCCTGTTTGACTAAACTAAACGCTGTTGATTTTATAGTGCAGTAAAACAATATCCACATATCCTGAGATGCCATATTGCCCATTTTACCATGATATCCCAATCACCCAGTGCATATGGGGTCCTTACTGGAACCAAAGCCATTATCATCATAGTGATGAACCTTCTAACCACCACTACTCCCCAGCCCAGTGAGATTCCTCACCCAGCCCAGTGAAGGAAGGGCCCAGAGGCCCAGAAGCAGCGTCTAGGACTGGGACTGTACCATCAGCCTGCTGCTCCTCCTCATGCTGCTGCTGCCACGTCTGCTGCTGCCTCCTGAGGGTTTTACGTTTGACGTAATCGTGGTCGACCGGAGTGGCCGTGTAAGGTGGGGATGTCAGACCTGCAGCGTTGGAGGGGAGGGAGGCCCCATGAACATCCGCCGCAGCGCACACAGACGACACAGAGCAGTGGGAGTCCTCGTCCATCATGAAGAGGGGCTTCTCCCTGAGGTGAGAGAGAAGGGGATAAAACAAAAGGTTGGACCAGAGTGGGGGAATTTCATGTTTTTCTTTTGATTTGTAGGTGAATCACAGAGCGAGTTTCATAACAAAGAGCATAGATCCCAGGCTAAGGTTGAGGCCCCTCACTTTTCGTGGGACCTGGGCATGCTCTTCTCTTCCCCCCTGGCGAAGGGTCCGGTGGCTGCCTCAGCCAGGATGTTGAAGAAGATCTCGTGCTCCAGGTCCGGTTCCTCAGCCTCCAGCAGCTTTAGGATGGTGGCACTCAGACGAAAGTACAGCTTGGGGAGAGAGATGCCAGAGAGTCAAAGGGATTTATAAAGATGAGGTATACTCTCTACATATCTATCTACTACACAAAAAGGACACTTGCATGTAATTCCTTCTAGATCAGTGTTATTCTAACTTTTTCAGGAGTTACCCCATTTTTTTCACCCGAATTTCTGGGGACACCCCCCACCCCTCTAAAAATGTCATGACCCCACCCGACCCCAAATCTAATGACACAACCTTATAAATAGCCAACTTTCCATTTTTATATGTCAACAAATAACCTTCAATTCATTACAAGTTCAGCTCGTATAAAAATGAAAAGAAACTAAAAAAAAAAAAAACATCTAATTATTATTTCTCAAAAACGGTTGTATATTGTCCCATACAATACTCTGAATTGTATTTTTGGGGGCGACCCCGCTGCAGTTCTCCCGCGACCCCGACTTTGAATACCACTGTTCTAGATGAATACAGCAATAAACTGTCTTTTTTTAAAGTGGTTGCTTCATGTGCAAAAGCACAACTGTATGTTATGGCCCAGTGGGGACTGGAGCTAGAAACCCTCTGGTCTGAAGCATGTGTACCTCCAGGGCCTCCATAGCCAAGTCAGGTGGATTGTGGTAGTGTATTTTCCGAGGGTATCTGGCAGCCTCCTCATGCAGATAATGTGCTGCCTGCGTGGGAAGAAAAAGAGAGGAGAGACACACTGCTCAATCTCATTTGATGGGTGTTACACACAATGAAACACTGGTTACCATAGTCAATAACTTGCAATGGTCAGATATCAGCCTTTCACACATATTGCTTAATAAATTGATGACATTGTGTTAGACTTGTTATAACAGAGCAGCAAAACACACTACAAAAGACAAACTGGAAGAAGAGAAAAACAAAACAGAGATGCACAGTGATTCGAAGTTATAAAATGGAGCTAAACAATTGAAGGACTGGGTCTGGAGAGGTGAAAGACATACAGACAGAGCTGCATCATCTGACCTCTGACTTCCCAGTTTCCCCATCACTCCCCTTCCACCATACTGGCCTCCATGGACATACCTACTCCTTTGAGCCCTCAGACTCCCCCAGTCTGTACAAATCTAGTCTGCAAGGCAGACCTATGAATCACTTGAGTCCACCGATAGTGTCCCCTGCTGTGCACCTGTTTGTAGAGCTGGACGTATTCCCGGGGTGGCTGCTTTCGTTTCTCCGCTATCTTCCCCAGCATGTAATGGATGAGCCACTCTTCCTCATCACTATCCCCCTCACACCGAGACGCCCCCTGGAAACACTGGGACGACGTCTCCAGCATTGTATCTCTCCTCTCCTCCATCTGAAAAACACACATTAAATCCAATACTGTCAGCAGGGATTTACCTCCCCTCGACAGATCAATTGACTAAACAATTAATTCAGACACATGATGACCGGAACTGACATAATTTAGTTTAGAGAAGTACAACAGAATACAGTGCCTATGAGTATTCTATACACTGGTCTGTCCACTGCACCTGTTTGACGACCTCAGGGGGCAGCTCGCTCCTCCACTGTTTGACTTGACGCGAAGCAAAGGAGTGCAGGGCATAGGACATGGTGCCATACTCGATCCACAGAGCCAGGTTGGAGCTGTTGATCTCCAGGGCCCTCTTAAAGCAGTTGAGCACAGCCAGGGAGTGCTTCCAAATGGGGCCATCACTCTTCAGCTCGTTGGAGTTGAGCTTGTCCTGGATGCGGCTGGCCCTCGCCAGTGCCATGCCAGCCCAGGAGTCAAACCTACAACCATAGAATGAATCATGCCAAGGGAAAATCATCAACATCACACCATTTAGAAATCACCTTGAAGGTAAAAAAAAACCCAACATATATTCATGTTGAGTTGCTTAAAATGTTAATACTAAAACAACAGAACTATAGCAGCGAACAGAACTGACCTGTTTGGACAAACACAGATGTCATGCATATAGAACTTGATGGCCTTGGACTGCTCCTTGTTCTTGAAGTGGTAGTCAGCCAGGAGGTAGAAGATCTCATTGACCACAGGGGGTGCTGGAGCGCCCCCCTCAGGGAGGCAAGGTACTGGCTCCTAGTTGGGAAGAACCACTGGATGATCTCCTCATGATCTACTATGCTGATAAGGTCAGGTCTGACATCAGTCTTAGAGATTCAACTAGAATCTTATACATATTAAGTACTCCATTTGTAAACCAGACATATTTCAATGTATAATATGACTTGTACAGTGTCATGACCTATAATGAATGTTCATGATGTGCTTTATAGGCCTAAAGCACTCTCCATGGCAACATGTAAAGCCAGGTTGAGGCAATTAGCATTTGTGACTCATAAATGCCCTGTACTGACCTTCCCAGCCGTGCCCTCGATGTAGGCTGACACCTCATCCATGGTGAGGATGGGAGTGTCACTTCGGGGCACAATGCCAGAGATCCTCTTCAGCAGGTTGGCCAGGTCAGCAGACACCGTGCTCGTCTTGTAGCTGTCAAACTCAGGCAGAGTCTTGGGCTTGAAGTACTGGAACATGAAGAGGGCATTGCTCCACAGGAGTTCCACCTGCACGCCAAAGAAAGGCACATTTAGTTTTGATAAGAAAAAATATTGTATTGTACTGTTAAAAAAATATATATATAATTATTATATTATTTTAACGCATACATACACTATTTTAAAAGGCTAATTGATCATTAGAAACCCCTTTTGCAATTATGTTAGCACAGCTGAAAACTGTTGTTCTGATTAAAGAAACAATAAAACTGGCCTTCTTTAGACTAGTTGAGTGTCTGGAGCTTCAGCATTTGTGGGTTCGATTACAGGCACCATACACATGGTTAGCAGATGTTAATGCGAGTGTAGCAAAAAGCTTGTGCTTCTAGTTCCGACCATGGAGTAATATCTAACAATGTCACAACAACTACCTTATACACACAAGTGTAAAGGAATGAATAAGAATATGTACATAAAAATATATGGTGGTCCTTCTGTAGCTCAGTTGGTAGAGCATGGCGCTTGTAACGCCAGGGTAGTGGGTTCGATCCCCGGGACCACCCATACGTAGAATGTATGCACACATGACTGTAAGTCGCTTTGGATAAAAGCGTCTGCTAAATGGCATATATTATTATTATTATATTATATGGATGAGCGATGGCCGAACGGCATAGGCAAGATGCAGTAGATGGTATAGAGTACAGTATATACATACGAGATGAGTAATGTAGGGTATGTAAACATTATATAAAGTGGCATTGTTTGAAGTGGCTAGTGATATATTTATTACATTCCATTTTTAATTATTAAAGTGGCTAGAGATGAGTCAGTATGTTGGCAGCAGCCACTCAATGTTAGTGATGGCTGTTTAACAGTCTGATGGCCCTGAGATAGAAAAAAAGCTTCTAACTGAAACCTTGGTGATTCCCTCTAGCATGAGAAGGGACTAACAACACTGGCTGGTACATTCTTAATCAGATGCAGCCAGATAATCAATCTCATAAAAATTCCCTGAAAGTACACAAATTGCTTACTCATGTCTTGACCCATTCTAGTAGAGTCCTTGGGTCTTATGGCTCGGATGACCAACCAGTAGTTAATTAGTCGGGGATTGCATTCATGAACTAATTAACCTGGTCTCTTAGGAGCAGTATATTCATCATGCAATTACTGCATATCAGTTACACTACAAGCCAGTACCAGTGTGTAAACAACCTCATGACGGATTGACAGCCACCTAGTAGCCAGTTGAACATATTACATGATCTCACATGATTGAACATGATTTCCATTTGCTTCTCCTCTCTCAAAAAATAGGACAAACCCTGGCAGAAATGTGAATGGGATTGAAAGGTAAAGGACAGTCAGTAATATGACATGAAAGGGATAATGTTGGATTCTGGCATTCTGGCTCTGGTTCTACTTACCTAGAGTCAGATGGACTCGTGGACACCATTTTTATGTCCCTGTTTGCAGCGCAAGTAAAACAAGGGCTTGAATGCCAGATCTCACAGTATCCCTGTAAGAGGGATGGGTGTTTGACCTGTTGAGCAGAGTGCTCCTCTAGATAGCGGGCCTTGCTCTTCTTGCTGGGGTAGGAGTACAGGCAGTAGAAGCACTGCTCCAAGGCCATCTCCAACTCCTCTTTGTAGGGATGGGTGGCCTCCGCTTTAGAGGCAGCCAGCTCTTTCTCCAGAACACAAACCTGAACATGAAGACAACACTAGTAAAGTTCTATCCTGATTAAACTATGAAAAATACTTTGAAAGCAATTAGAAACTAATTAAAGCCATATCATAGGTAAACAAAACAGGGAATTAACTGAGCTGACAGAGGATGTCCACACAATCGCAGCCCTGCTGACCAACTCACATAGAATTTGAGCAGAGCACCATCTGACTTGCAGCACCAGGAGCGGCGGCCCAGATACTCGTGGGCCGTGTTGAGCAGCATCAAGGAGGAGGGCAGCATGGGGGTGTTAGAGTCTTCTGAAGAGGGTCACAGGGAACAAGTCATTTTAGGGCTTCCAACATGGATTTAAACAGGACATCTTCACAGTTATGAACATGATGTAGTCCACCACCACATACCTTCATCGTCCCCTACTGATATGTGCTGGCGAAGCAGGCAGTTGAAAGCAGCCTCCTCGTGTTTGATGATGTGGTACAGGAGAATCCAGGGCAGGACCGAGGAGAAATTAGGCTCCTTGGGATCATCTGGGATCACCATGATGCAGTCAATCAGCTGGAGATAAGACACACAACAAATTTGAATATGATTTTCTGTTTCCAAACACACTCTGTGTCTACCAGATACATTAGAGTCAGTGTTTCCCCAGTTTCCCCCATCTGACCTGGATGAGGTTGTTGGCCAGCCGGGCCATGCTGGTGTAGCGGTTGACGTTGCTCAGGAGTTGAAGGTCCCCTGTGAAGCAGACCTCGATGCCTCCCAGCAGTGTTGTGATGGTGGAGACCCATTCCTCTTTGGCCGAGTGAGAGCTGGCTGGGACAGCGTTGAGCTGCTGCAGGGCTTCGTTCAGGGCCACCTCGGTGCACTCCAGACACTGACGATAGTCCTTCTGCTTCAACAGGGAGTTCTGGAGTACAGATATGCCGAGAAAAGAGGAAAAATGTCATCCATCTAAAAATGGCTCAATGGCTGTCTATTGTACATGGCATCATGCTCATAGAATGTACTGACGTGATAAGCAATAACACTGCTTGTCCTTTTCTACATCGGTAGCACACTGAAAAGTAGTGCCATGCCAAACAGAGAAAGGCTTCTTAAAAAAGGAGACTCATATAAAACACACGGAACACAGTACAACTATTGCTGTATGAATCCAGAAACTAACCTGCAGCAGAAGCAACTGGGCAGGCCTCTCAGGAACAGAGCTGACAAACTCCAGAGGCTTGACCCGCCCAGAGCCATAGCTGAGGGTGGGCTGCAGCAGCCGCACCACAGACTCATAGTCCCCAGACTCAAACAGACGCTGGATCTCCTCCAGGGACTGACAACGCTCCAGAGACTTCAGCTTCTTATCAATCTGTCAATGACGTTTGGAGAAAGAAACTCTTTCTGATGAAGCAGACAACTCAAAGTCACAGGGGACCTACATGCTCTAATGAGATGGTTGGACAAAATAATAGATCACATGTGAGGGCCAAGTGCATGTTATTCAAATAGAGTATTTGTGTGCTAGTTTTACTGGTCACTGACCTCCTCCACTGAGATGGCTGCATCCACACGCAGGTTGGGCAGGTAGATGGTGTACTTGTCCTCCTCTGTGGTCCGTGCGTGACTCTGCAGCATGTCTGTACACACATCATAGCTCTCCAGGGCCTGGTCCATGTCTCCCTGTGAGAAGACAAGCACACAAAACAAGACTTATTTTATGAATCACATCAACATAAAATGTTGATCAGATTCAATTCAATGACTAAGAAAAATCAATATGTGAGATTTATTGGGAGGGGTCAACTCGGTATGATGCAAAATTCGTTCTTTTTTTCCCTTTCTTTAAAAAAAATGTAAGCGCTAAGGGAAATATGCAAAAGAAAACATGGGTAAATGAGGTTACAGGATGAATGCTAAGGTTACCTGCAGGGCCAAGAAGCGTGCCTTGAGCCAGTAAACACGTACCACCACGGCCACCCAGTTTTCCTCAAACAAGAACCCCTGTGATGATCCCAAGGCCAGCTGTAACATGTCCCCTTCAAAGTGCTGCCCTGGGAACTCTGCTTCACACACAACACTGCTCTGGCCCCCACTGCACTTTCTCGGCGACCCTTTACAAAAAGAAAAAGTAAGGAACATACCAGTACGGTTATTCAAAAAGAAGCCAACCAATATGGTTACTTCATAAAGGAATACCAAAGTAAAGCGATCTGTTTGACACATACCATTTTTGCCTTTGCTGTGAGACCATTGCTCCAACTGAAGCTCCATACATGATAGGCTCATCAGAAACATTTCCTGCACATGAAACACCAATTACAACTAATTTACAGACAGATTGACAGGTGCAATAGGTGGGATGACAAAACATTGGTACTTCAATTTAAAACACTGTTGATGAAGTAACAAATCAGGAGAGAGTCACAATAGATCCCTGGGCTGTCCCATACCCGTATGTGTTGATTACTGCAGTCACGGAGCAGAGGGTTGGGCAGGCCGCTACTGTGCTTCCTCCAGCTGTGATACACCTCCAGCACCACTGCAGTCAGCCCCCGAGGCCACTCCTCCATGAACTTCTGACCCACCGCTTTCAGATAGCACATCATCAACTCTAATATCCCACCATTGCTCATATTATTGAGCAGGAAGTTGTGGACATCCTCTTGTTCTGGGGATGAAGAAAGACAATGTCATGTAAATCCTATAAGATGTTTGACATTAATGCATTTGAGTCATGTAGAGGATTGTATAAGACATGTACCTGATTCCATGTATTCAATAGAGTCTAAAAGCATGCCGCTGTTGCCATGGAGCAGCTGGGAGTCCTGCTTAACTTCACACTGAGCTTCCAGGTTACTCAGGCTCTCGTCATCATCCTCAAGGTCAAACTTCTTTAGTCTGAGTGGAACAGGAGAGCCTCATCACCATCCAAAACAATATATTTGCACTGTGTTGTTATTGTTCCCTTGGGGTTCATGACAATACCTGGATGGTAGGTATTTGAAAAGCAGCTCCTGGAAGTCAATCTTCTCCTCCTTCTTGCACTTGGTGTTTCTGACCCGAGCTGAGCGGCGCTTGGCAGTGTCTCCGCTGTCCTCCATTGTGCGTCTCCTCTTAGGGGCCTTCTTCTCCTTCTCCTTCACAGTGAAGGATGTGTCCATAGCTGTGAAGGCACAAATTGACATTTAAACAATACATTAATTATCAGAGCATAGAATAAGCCATTCTGACACAATTTGTTTTGTTGTCTAAATGCTTGCAAATCAATGGAATTGACATGCTAAATTAGATTAAAAGAAACAACTGACCAACAGAGGGGGCTGTAGTTGTAATGACCTCTACTGTCTGGCTCTGTGTGATCTGAACCAGAGGGCTGGGCTGGGACAGTGCTGATGGCTCAGGGACAGGAAGTGGAGGCAGGGAGGAGCTGGGGCTGCTGCTGGGGATGGTCTGAATATCACTGACAGGAGGGCAGGGCTCAGGAGGCAAGGCCTGGAGGCAGTTGGGGTCGCGGTACTGGGACAGGTCAATTCTGCGGCCCAGGCTTGGACGTGGCGGCTCGCAGGTTGTCTGATGTCTGTACATGGCAAGGAGGCTCTCTCCAACATTCTTCCACCTGAGAATCATAATTAATCAAAGTGAAAAGCAAGGGAGTAAACTGCAAAAAATAAATACATGTTTAAGTATTCACAGCAACTCTGTAGCCTGTGAAACTAAACGAGGAGACGTGGAGGTGCATCCACCTGTCAACAGATAAGATTAAGTGTGAAGACTCACGAGAAACAGCGGATGGGTTGGACTAGGACCAGGTCTGGTTTGGGTTCCCGGGCAGAGAGAGCCTGCCTGCGCCGTCGCAGATCCATCGCCTCCTCCACAATGGCCTGGGTCTCCTCCTCATCCACCTCCACATAGTGAATGGACATGTCACTGCATATGGAGCATGAGGACAAGATCATGACCACATGGACTGCTGTATGACAGCACACATTTAGGATAAGTAAACAGGTAGGTAGAAGGGCTGTACCACTTCAAGAACATTTGCATGGAGTCCCTCTTCAGACAAGGCTGTTCTTCAAAGATCTTCTCCTTCAACACCAGCCCTTTGGTGTAACAATGATCCTTTTCCAGGGCTTTGCAGATGAAATACAAACAGCCTGGAAAACAGTATGATAGATAATTATCCCCTTCATCATTTTTGCACACCTGGACCACCCTTAAACATTGTTTTCAAATCAACAGTTCTAAACAGTAAGAAATATGATAAAAACAATAGTGATTAGTTAGTCCTTTGCACAGTGACAGAGGACAGACATACAGAGGAATGACTCACAGCTGTAGTCACTGAGTGTGTAAAGAACAGTTATGAGGTTATCCAGACAGGGCCAGTGGTCTGGGTTACATTGCAGACCCTCCTCAAAGGCATGCCGCGCCAAAGGAATGCGCAACAGTCGCACCGCCACCTGACCAATCTTGTACCACATGTTCACATCTGTGGAATCCAGCATCACAGCCTGCGAGAAAACATATACTGCATCTTCAGGTCACATGGACTTGAACAAATGTATTGTGTACACTAAAGAACATTTAGTCTCCCGCTAAGATGTTCCTTACCCCTTATGAGTTATATGGTTTACTGATAGGTTACATAACTTATGCTCTCTTTGGATGAGTTTACCTCCAAGTAAAATTCCATGGCTGTCTCCAAATCATCCCGCAGCGCAGCCAAACTAGCCAGGTTTTTGAAGGTAGAGTATTTCAGCATCAGCCCTGGATGCTTAAGACCCACCTTTTGGTCGTCCGAGGGCATTGCCTGTGAGAGGCATGACAACATGTTAAATCATATAAAGGGTTATTGTGCAGGATCATTTCAATAAGACATGCAGTGAAACACATCGCGTCTCTGAAGGGAATGATACCTCTTTGAGCAATGGGGTTTTGAGGAGTTCATGATAAGCCTTTGCAGACTCCTCAAACTTGTCATGCTTTTGAAGATCTAATGCTTTATGATACAAAGCAAATGCCTCTGCTTCCTGTAGAGGAAAAATTGGGAAATAATTCAGAACAAGCAAATATCTACTTTGAAAGCAAAGTTTAACCAAATGTGGTTGGTGTAATGCGGCTCAGCAAGATTACCACACCTGTGCTTCCTTAGTTCGACTCTTTTTAGTTTTCAGAGGGTCTTCAGACTCATCCGCTGCGGCTGAGGCTGCATTTAGTGCTGCAATCCGGATCTGAAGAAAATAAAATATTACATTATTGGCCAAAGACATCAATGTGCAATACAAATGTGAGAATTGATGGTCCTGTGAAGAACTGAACATGTGGTACTGGTACAGTATGACTAGCGATTTGACTACCTGTTCAGGAGAATGCATTGGGCAACTACTTCATCGCTACTACTTTGGAAGTTTTGGCTAATTGTATAGGATTGTTAGGATGTAAAATAAAGAAACAAACCATCTTTGAGTCATGCGCTTACAATGGTCATCAATTCCAACTGTCCAGACCTAGAGACAAGATTACAAACACAAATGATATTTGATAAACATTGCTGCAGGAGATGTAAGCTAGCTAACTGTATGTACTGTAACGTTACTCTTTAGTTGAAATAGTTTTTCAAAACAACTGCAGCAATGCTAAGCTAAAGATCAATGTTGAAAATAGAAGTTAATAACATGAAGTGTATAGCTAGCTAGCAAGTGAATGTCAGTGTCAGAAATTATGCTATGTAACGTTAGCTAGCTATCGAGCGTCTAGGGCAAAGATAGGAGGCAAGCTGCAAAACACCGATGATAACCCATGTCGAATCATAGCTAGCTAGCTAACGTTAGTGATACCCTTGTAAAAAGAATAATACTTGACATCACAATCTACCGATAGAAAACTAACCGATGTGAGGTTTTTGATTTAATTCAAAAAAATATATAGTTAGCTTACTTGCTATCCTTATTCCATCCTGACCCGAATCAGTCTCAGTAGCTAGCTAGCGCGGTACAACTAGCTAGCTAGCTAATAGTCTCGGTGTGCATCACTTGCACATTTTTGTTACTAGCCACTTACCAATCCTTCCCAATCTCATCATTCCCTGCATTGACCAGACTTGTTCGGTACTTTTACAATCGAACATATATTGGGAGTCTGCATCAATACGATACAATATTATAAAGCCAGCTGGCTGTGAGGGTCTTGAAAACTTTGACACTCCTTTGTTGTTGTAAATGCACTAGAGCTCGTTCACTCTGCATGGGGGAATGATCCGATGACTAGTAAAATCGTGGGTTATTGGACAGCTTAATACCGGGTGGGTTCGAAGCGCCAATCATAAGATCTGATATTCAGTTGATTGTCCGCAATTGGTGCACCGCTCTGTTCACTTCATTTTGGGCTTTTATTCAGACCCCCCGGCAACCCTTCTTTTAAGTATTCTTGATAGACTTTATGTCTATAATTGAATCTCTGAAATGACTAAATAATAAGAAAAGCTTGTCTACAGCCCAATATTATAATATCGTAAATTATTTTCTAAAATAAATGTCATCGTCACTTCGCGTATGCTTTTATGTTATTTTCGATTATTAAACTCCATAAAGTCTGTCTGTTATATTTGACAACAAAAAGAATAATAAAAAATACGATGCCGTGCAAAACCAGTTTACCCAAATATAATATATTCTTTGACAAAATAGTCGAGTGACCGCTCTAACAATGCAAATAACAAAAATGGAAACCAGGCGGGAGGAGGCGAGATCAGATGGGACCGTTCTAGCCAATTAGAGGGCAGATACGTGTGTGACCAAAGTTGCCGGAATGCCACATGCGTCCACTTATATCAGTGCATTCATAACAACCCGAACATTACGAAACTTCTATTCGATCAAATAAGCCTGGTAACAAATTAGCAATTACATTTTTTGTTGACCAAAATCGACACTTTCATTGACCACTTCGTCTTATTTTCGTGGAAAGATTTGGGGCAGAGTAAACCCTCTCGCTTCGCCTCTTCTGGTTTACCCAATGGCAAAGATACATAGGAGTCAGGTTAGGTTGGGGGCAATGGGCATCTTTGTCCATGGTTGACTCATAACATTTATCTCAAACCAGAGTAAAGCATCTTTGGTGGGGTGTGGTGGTCTCTGTAACCAAGGCAAACTGATTTGGGACTACGGGGTTGGGACTACAAGGATGCTTGAAATTATGAATTACAGTAGTGATTTGTATTAGCTGTAAAAACCCTCCATGCTTGATTACCTGTGAACCTGATGTGAGAAATGGCATGGTATATACAGAATAATATGAGTACATGTTTTTAGAGAATTTAGACGTTTTTACAAAAATATAATTCACAACACTTAATTTTCTTGATAAGGCTTCCTCTTAGTGGAACGTTAAATATACATCAGTTAGATCTGTGAGCACTTGTATGGTATAAATGGTGCCTAATCAGAATTTTCATGAAAATATCATTACATTCACAACTTTTAATTGTCTTCATAAAGCTTTCTTAAGACATGAACTTTAAATAGACATGTTAGAGGTTTGAGAGCTGGTATGGCATATTTAGAGTCTGAGTAGCTAGATAGAGGGAACTATCTTTAGATGATTAATTGATTTTCACAAAATATAATTACATTCACAATTGTGACCATTGTGTATAGATTGTTTTGGAGTCTGTGCGAGGTTGGATATCTAGACTAGAGCCTTGTCTGAATAGCCAGATACAGGAAAAATGTTGTTGAAAATTAAGGGGATAGCCCAAATGGGTTTCAAACCCAGAAACCTGCAACTGTCAGTCCAGTAGTACTGTCACCATAAAGCCTGAACTAAGGGCTACATAAAAATGGTTTTTAATACTGATACAAATGTGGAGCAAAAGCTAAACATACAAAAATGAGGTTCAAAATGAGTCACTGCAGTGATCTGGACTCACACAGTTGTAGGGTAGTGGCAAAATGGTGCAGTGCTGTGTCATTGTTGGCAAAAGTCTTGCTCCCTCAATTTCCAGCGCTGTAGTTTAAAGCCTCTGCAGTCACCTGATGCACTGCTGAGATTTTGTTTGTTTTTAGGGGCTAATGGTAATATTTGCTATTCATCGTGTTTCAGAGAGATAGACATGCTTCTCAGCTAAATGTATATCATGTTTTCTCAGACTGTCCTCATTGCCCTCCGTCTCTCCACTGCTTATCCCCGCCCTTTATCACTGCTTATCCCCACCCCTTACATCTCTCTCATTCCCTTCCTTAATAGCTCAGACTTGGCTGGCTGCCGCTATCATTGATCCCTGCTGTCAGTGCTCTAAAAAAAATGTTTGCGTCACAGTCATTACCAGCTCTATAAAAGATACAGTGATGCAGATTCCACTGTGTCGACCCAGCAACTCTATTACAGTTAGAGCTGCCTGTTTCGCAAGTCATGAGTTCCATTGCTTACGACCCTTACTTTCCCTCCTCTTCCCACAAGAGGAGGGTGATGCTGCGCAGTGGAGGGTATGGAGACAGTGCAGGAGGGATGGCATCCAGGTCGGTGTATTCCAGACACTCTGCCCCCCTCTCATACCATGGGTCATCCCGACTGCATTACCCAACATACAGCCGTAGCTCCTCCATGCTGCTGTCTACCCCCAGATCTGCTGCCGCTGCTGAACTCGACATCAGCCAGGCGGTGCAGGTGAGCACTGAGTTCAAGGCCGTGCGGACGCAAGAGAAAGCCCAGCTACAGGAGCTGAATGACCGCTTTGCCAGTTTCATTGAGCGCGTCCACGAGCTGGAGCAGCAGAACAAGGTGCTGGATGCTGAACTGCTGATCCTCAGGCAGAGGCATGGCGAGCCCTCCCACCTCAGGTCCCTGTATGAGCACGAGATCCGCCAGCTCCGTGCTGCTGTGGAGGAGGCCCGCGATGAGAAACAGGCTGCCCAGAACCACAGGGACCAGATGGAGGAGGTGCTGCAGAGTCTGCAGGGACGTTATGAAGAGGAGGTAGTGAGCAGGGAAGAGGTGGAGGGGCAACTGATGGATGCCAGGAAAGGGGCGGATGAGGCTGCTTTGGGCCGTGCTGAGCTGGAGAAGAGGACGGAGACGCTGCTGGATGAGCTGGCCTTCCTGAAACGTCTCCACGAGGGGGAGATAGCTGAGCTGCAGGCCCAGGTGCAGTACAATGCCCAGGTGTCCGTGGAGATGGAGGTGGCCAAGCCAGACCTGTCTTCAGCCCTCCGAGACATCCGTGTCCAGTATGAGAAACTGGCACATCGCAACCTCCAGTCAGCCGAGGAATGGTTCCGCAGCAAGGTGAGTGTGATGACAGAAGGCACCGCCCGCAACACAGACAACATTCGCAATGCCAAAGAAGATGCCGGGGAGTACCGCCGCCTGATTCAAACACGGAACCAGGAGATTGAAGCCTGCCGTGATAGGAACCAGTCCCTGGAGAATCAGTTACAGGAGGTAGAGGAGGAACAGAGTGCTGAGATCGCAGCCCTACAGGTCAGTGCCAGAGCAGCATGAATGAAAATCATACAATTTCTCATTAAAAAATGTCACATGTCTGAATATCTGCATTAGACCCTGCTGAGCCTAATCCTTCAGACAAATGTACACAATATACTACAGAAATGCGGTGTAATGTATCCGTTAAGTCAACAAGGTAAGTTTTGGACTGTAGATTACATGTACAAATAATTTGATAATAATGTGTATTGAAAATATGTCTACAGTAGAAAATAGTGCTAAGTTTGTATAGTATTGTTTTAGAGTGCCTCCCTATTACTTAAAATGTTTTTATTTCATAGTTATTCCACAATAAACACTTTATTAATCATGTTACACTGTTAACATAATAAAGCATCTCTCCAAAAACAGGAATCAATTGGCCAGCTGGAGGACGAGTTGAGGACAACCAAGAATGAAATGGCTCAGTACCTGAAGGATTATCAAGACCTCTTGAATGTTAAGATGGCTCTGGACATCGAGATCGCAGCTTACAGGTCTGTGGCTTATAAAATTAGATCAGCATGTTTTGTGCCGTCTCTCATTATCTACATGTTATCTACATATCTACCCTATGTATCTATTATCTTTCCAGGAAGCTGCTTGAAGGGGAGGAGAATCGCTTCAGTGCAGTAGGACCAGGGGCAATGTCCAGTGTCTATTCCCAAAGCCTGTGTGTTGCCCCATCCCGCAACCGCCCCATGTTTTCCATGCAGTCCAGCCTGACCTCTGGTGCCCCCTACCTACGCATGTACAGCTCATCATTCTCCTCTGCAGATGAGATTATAGCTGCTAGTCAAGCACAGCCTGCTGAGTCAAGTCCTCAGGAGGAGGAGGAGGAGGAGAGAAGGGAGACAAGGAAGCAAAGGAAGAGGATGTTGAGGAAGAGAAAAAAGCAGAAGGTCAGTATTGTCCAGAGTTTAAATTAATGTGCTTTCAAAAAAAATGTATGAAGGTTTTGAGATGTCAGGTTTCGTATCTGCAGCGGATAGCAACTAATCACACTGTCTGGATAAGAGCGTCTGCTAAATGACTTAAATGTAAATGTAATGTAAATGTCTCTACCTACAGATGACAATGGAGATATGAAGGAAGAGGTAGAAGAGGAGGCTAAAGGAAATGGAGACGATGGAGGAGATGAAAACCAAGAAGGTAGAGATGGAGAGGAGGACGGAGCCAATGAAACAGAAGAAGGGCATGATAAGGGAGAAGAGGATGAAAGCAAAAAGGAAGTAGAAGTGGCAGAGGAAAAAGAGAAGCCAAAGGACAAAAATATTTAAATCAAGATTCTGATGAATGACACATTGATTGTCCCATATTGAGGTGCTCTACAAAAAGATCCATTAGTTCAGTACAATCAATCAATCAGGAAACCATGGTATACAGCAGAGGCCTTTATGTTGGTCCTTCTGTAGCTCAGTTGGTAGAGCATGGCGCTTGTAACGCCAGGTTAGTGGGTTCGATCCCCGGGACCACCCATACGTAGAATGTATGCACACATGACTGTAAGTCGCTTTGGATAAAAGCGTCTGCTAAATGGCATATATTATTATTATATTATGTTTGTGTGCAAAGAGGTAGTATGGCTGTACACTGAGTGAAGCAAAACATGACAGTGTATGCATGTGTGTGCCAGCAAGGCGATAAATAATAAAAAGCAAATAGCTGTATATGAAATACATTAAAATAAATGCAATATGAGTGCTCTATGGGTGAGAGAAATGAGAAAGAATGTGTGGAGTTTTGTGAGCAAATACTGTATTGTATTAGCCTAAGAAATATTTGTTTGAAAAACCTATGTGCATTTCTGTCACCACAATATGCATATAAGAGCACCACTGTGTTCAATATACTTGATTTTCAATGCCTTAGACATATTCTTAGTGGGATCAATGATGTACTGTACTGAACACAAATAAAGACTTAAAACATGTCCATCTGAATACATCCATTTCTGGTATTATTGCACTATTGAATTCACTCATGAAGTTGCTACTCATTTTCCTGACTATCAGGATGAGTCAGCAATAAGAGTTTGGAAATGGATATGCCTAGTCAGTTGAACAATGAATGCCTTCAACTGAAATGTGTATTCTGCATTTCTCTCTCTGGATCAGAGAGGTGCAGGGGGCTGCCTTAATCGTCTATGCCTTTGGCACCCAGGGAATAGTAGGTTAACTGCCTTGCTCAGGGGCAGAACAACAGATTTTTACCTTGTCAGCTCGGTGATTTACAATCCAGCAACCTTTCAGTTAGTGGCCCAACACTAACCACTACGCTACCTGCCGGAGTGTATAGATAATAGCATTGGTGATTCAGGATGTTCTTTTAGAGTACATGGAGATTATTAGAATAACTGTTTCCTTTTTAGGTTGGTTGATAGATTATGTAATTCCTCAATAATACATGTACTACCTGTATGTCTCATGAGAAACACCCTCTTAGGTGGCCCTTTGACAAACACTGAACAAACTTTGGAAATTGCTGATAGTTTCCCCACCTTGGTAGATTTTAAAATGATAAAGAACAGCTGAGAAGCAAACACATTTTTTCATTAATTTTTTCAAATCGACCAGAAATCAGTGATTGAGAGAACTTTCACATACATCAACTCACATTTAAGATGTTATTAATATTATTCCTCTGGGTGTTCTTCTGTTTTTCTAAATACATTGAACCGTCTTCAGTAGAGAACAGGAACCCTGTGTGTGTGTGTCTCATAAGTCAGAAGGTCCTTTCTGTCCCATTATCCCCTTTGTGTGATCAGTGAGCTGACATTAGTGTTTTTCGTGCTGGCTCACTCTCCTTCACATCACTGGCCATAAATTAGAACCTTTACGATTCAGTTAGCTTGCTGCTGCACCAAAGGATCTGGCCAAATGTCTTCCGATGGAGGATGCCAGCAGAAAGCAATTCCCATTAGAGAAACACATGAGGAAAGTTTCACATTAAACCTGGACAGGGGATGGTCTGTTTTATTCAATACACTCTTTTTGCACCACACTGGTGGTGGAAATGCACAGCCGTTCATACACATGCAGGAACATTGCATACATACTGTGTGCTATGTGTGACTTGTTGCTATTCATATCAATTTGAATTTTGTGGATGTATATCCCCAACAAGGAGAACACTTGTTCTTCCAAGGATATAAGTTTTACTTGACAGGGATGCAGAGAGAATGGCTTAATTACTGCAGTGGCTGAAGTTTCCCATACATGGCATAACTCACACTATATACAGCACATCAATGTAGGGTAACAATTGGACTACAGATGCAGCAGGGCTCTGAAAATATAACTTGGCAGTAGAATTAAGGAAAAACACCTTCAACAAAACACTATATTATAGTCATATTTCACCTTATTAGAAAGCCAACGCCCCAAACTCTGCAGCAGCCACCTCCCTCTTTCCCCTTCTCTATTTTCCCTGTCCTCAGCTCACCCCATCCTCTGCAGCTCCTCCCTCCATCCCTCCCTTTTTTCCTCCAACAAAAGAGAGGGCGTTGCAATGAGAAAATGAGGAGACTGCATGTGTATCAAACTGATACCAGCACAGATTCTCTATATATAAAAGACAACAAAAAGGGAAGTTAAGAAGTTGGGCTCAACTTGTTGTTTTTGAAACTCATTTTAAAGCAACCAGGGTTGCCATGAGGGAAATGTACCTCAGCAAACATAAGTCAAAACACCACCTGATTCTCTGTTGGGAAAACAATGTTAATGTCAAGTGTTGTAAAAAAAAAAAAAAATTAAGGAAACCAAAGCCCATTCTACTGCATGTCATACAAAAGGTCTGTAAGTCATATTGTACAAAAGATAAAAAGTGAAATGTATGTTGCTGGGATCTTATGGACATTCATTGTCATTCACAAAATGGGTTTGAGAGGACTGTGCAAGTCCTCGCAACTGATCTGCTACCCTCTTGCGGAGCAACAAAGCATTAGGAGGGGGGTTGTCCACCTTTGCCCCCCGTGAGGCCTTCCAATAATGAAAAACATGGCATTTTGGGTATATGAGAAATAGAGAGCATTCAAGTCACCTATAAGAAAAACATCTATTTTTTGTACATATCATTTCATATCACATATATTTTGTTGGATTTTGAAGTTTAAGTAAGTAACACCAACCTTGTGGATGATCGTTTGGGTCAAAAGCCTGGAAAATGCTCTAAACATGTGGGGTACCTCTCCTGTACTTGATGATTGGACACATTGAACCCCCACAACTAGACAATGTAAATACTACAACTTAAAGAATATTCCCCCAAAATGCCTCATTCACCTTAGTTGACGAAGCCATTTGCTAACATTAATGTATTTCAATACATGTTGACAAATTTACCGACCTGATGACCTTTAGGAAATGGACCAGTGAAATGTTGCTGTGTCCAGGGTTTCTGTGATGCCAGGGAAACCCTGAGTGATCAGCTGCCCATCTAAGTCCTGCAAATCACTGGAGCAACAGAACTAAATGCCCTTGAGAAATGTCTCCAGCCCTATCCCTCAGCTTTTTACCAAAACGGGTGGGGAGGGCGCATTGTTATTGTTTCAATTGCTGATTGCCACTTTAAAGAAGTAGACCCTGTCATGGTCATGAGGTGGGCATCTACTCCATCCTGAGGAAGCCCCTTCCAACCCTGCTGCACTACTCCTGGGGTTGTCTCAGCGAGGTCTGCCTCTGTGGTTGTCACTGGGCACCTTCCTCACCCAATCAAAGACAGTGTCAAAGGAACCCTCACACTGGCCTGAAAGAAGAGACAAATGGGTGTTACATAGTGTGTTTTGTATTCTCCTAGTATACTCCCAGTACACATTACCTATGACCTTGTATGGCCTTTCGGTCCTCCCAACCCATCTCCATAAGGCTGTCATTGGGGAACAGAGAGTGCATCACAAAGTCAGAGGAAGAGAAGTGGGGCAGTCTCAGTACATGTCCTGTCTCATGCAGCAAAACCTGCATTTAAAACAAAAAGCTAAACATTCTGAATTTCACATCACACTGAGAAACAAATGTGTGCCACGTTGAATGTGTATAGCCTACTGTACCAACAGCCGATTGACCCCATGGTTGGATGGAAAAACACTGTAGACTTCATCATCATCCAGGTGGATCTGTCCTGGCTGGGCTGTATGTGCAACTTCTCCTCCTGTTCCATTGAACAACAAAGGACAGCCTAGGTGATGTCCTGAAGACTGAGGGTCAGAAACACAAAAACACACAGACCAAAGGGAGGCTGGTCTGAGCCATAGAGAAAGATAGAAGACTCATGGATATAGCATTTTAACATGGACATTGCATGCTTCCACCATTTTGAAGTAGGCGACTGGGTAGGGATTCCTATGAGTTGGGAGCAATCAGCCAATGAAGAAGAAAAATTGACTACTTTAAACTAGAGATAGACGCAATGGCGCTGCCCATGTGTCACAGACGCTATAATGGCACAGATACAAAGATGAGTAATCTGTCTATCGCTATGTTCTGAGCACATCTCTCACAGGAAAGAAGAAAATAGTAAAAAGTAGATTCAATATGTAAGCACTATGGAATACAATAAACTTGGGGAACACCAACGGCTATGCATCATACAGTAAAATTCAGAGCGTGTCTGTAAAACCTGTGCCAAAGCCCAGGAGGAAATACATCTCTGCCCCAGGAGAAGTAGGATCCTCCTGAAAAGAGGCTCCCGAGTGACGCTGCGCTCTAAGGCACTGCATCTCAGTGCAAGAGGCATCACTACAGCCTGGTTTGAATCCAGGCTGTATCACATCTGGCTGTGATTGGGAGTCCCATATGGTGGCGCACAATTGGCCCAGCATTGTCTGGGTTTGGCTGGGGTAGGCCGTCATTGTAAATAAGAATTTGTTCTTCAATGGCTTTCCTAGTTAAATAAAGGTTCAATAAAAAGGAGAGTGGAGCTACCTCAGCCCATCGCTGGAGGGCCAAAGCAATCACTTTCCCCTGTTGGACAGGCAGGTGAAAGCCTCTGATAGCAGGTGATACCTGAGCCTGCGTTTGGCATAGCCCAGCCTGGGCATGGGGCCCAGGGATCCACCTGAACCCTGAGTGCACTTCTGTCACTGGGACCTGAAAACATGATATGGGCTTGAACCCACAGCTGGATCCTCACTACTCATATGTATTTTAGCCTCCTTGGTCCACAGGAGAGGTGCTGAAACATCCTTGGGAGAAGGGATCATATAAGGGATCACTGGTGAACTCATGGTCTTATCTTGGAACAGATGGTTGGAGGACAAGAGTTGATTATGATCGTCTTCTGATGCAGATGCTGTAGTCCGCTACCTTGTTGACGAGTAAGGAACAGACCATGTTTATAGCTCAGGCAGACTTTACATCCCAGCAGCAATATCTTGTGATTAGGCCTGTGATAAGAAAAGAGAAGGGAAAATAGAATTCTTAATGTACAATGAGTGTACAAAACATTACGATCTCCTGCTCTTTCCATGACATAGGCTGACCAGTTGAATCCAGGTGAAAGCTATGATCCATTATTGATGTCACTTGTTAAATCCACTTCAATTAGTGTAGATGAAAGGGATGAGACAAATTAAAGGATGATTTTTAAACCTTGCGATAATTGAAACATGGATTGTGTATATGTGCCATTCGGATGGTGAATGGGCAAGAGAAAAGATTTAAGAGCCTTTGAACGGGGTATGGTGGTAGGTCCCAAGCACACCGTTTTGTGTCAAGAACTGCAATGCTGGTGTGTTTTTCACGCTCAACAGTTTCCCGTGTTCCTAATGTTTGGAATGCTCAGTATATACTGTAGTTACACATGACCAAAATCCACATAAATCCATTTGGTAGACTAAATATGAAAACACCAATAGTTAAGTACTATTTATCTCTATTTGACCCATATGTCAAAATAAACATGTAAAATTCAATAAGTAAAATATGAATGTCAAGTTAGTGTTGGTTTACCACATGTAAGCCAGTCTGAGGAAGAGCGGCGAAGACCCCACCAGACGGAAATGAAGAGAGGAATGATAGACTAGCCAGTAGAGATAATCCTCCCAACCCCATCTCTCTGGGCTCCTATAAGGCTGTTTACTCTCTTCCAGCTCTGTCTTTCACTTGAGACCACAAGACTGTGAAAGTGATTGTTCTTTAAGCCCTACAATCCTGGCAGTAACTATACTTGTACACCTGTTTCTGTTAACATTGTACCCCCAAAGCACCATAGATAGGGTACAGTACTCACCGTTCAATCTGTTTACCCCTGTCTCTGATAACCATAAAGGTTGTCTTGTTGTTCGGGATGACAGAAAAAGAGTCTGTTCACAGTCATGCTTTCTCTCAAGGAGTTTTTAATAAAAGCAGGCCTGGCGTGTGATGCAATCCAATCTAAACTAGAGCAGTGGGTGAGAAGTGGAGGGTACAGGCAGTTTTTCTAATCAGAGCCTGACTTAAGTGAGGAATGGACACACATCCCTGTCTGCTTAACTGATTCATCGACCTACACCTTTTCGACTCAACCTGAGATGCCAGTACATATCATGCTTACATAATGCTTACAATAAGCTTGCCCCTGAGTTGATAGAATGTTCCGTAAACAATTATACACAATGCCCTATTGAGCCGGAATCTGTCTCTCATAAGCGTATTGTGATTATGAATATGACCTCATAATACCATGACTCAAGCACAATCATAAAATCGGAATAAGAGGTATCCGTTTCATAATAGTTGTAAATCCACTTGCTGTCACATGATGGCAATATTGTCTTACTTATTCACAGCTTGTGGAATTCCTTTTCATTTGAATGGTCTCTGGTATGTCTGTTACGTCCATCTTTAGATAAATGAGACCAAAGCGCAGCGTGGAAAGTGTTCATGATTTCTAATACTGAACTCCGACAAAACAACAAAATACAAAACCGAACGTGAAGTTCTGCAGGGCTAGATAGCAACTATGCAAAAACAAGATCCCACAATCTATCTGCAGACCTAGCCTAGTTGTTTACACTATGCAAAGTAAGGCCTACTCTGAATTTAGAAATGGGCTTTGATTCATTGCTAGTCCAATACATCTGCCTGAATCCAACATGGCCTTCTGTTGGCTCACTGTATTTGTGATGCACATTGGGATGTTCCTGTGTATTTTTAAGAATACACAAATCACTCAACCAAAAATGCTCAGATCCAACAAAACTGTGTCAAATTATTCAAAAGAACTTAAGTACATAAACCCTCAGTGGTCCAGTATTTGAATTGCTTAGATGAGGCAGCTTAGTAAAGCAAAACAGACAGTGAACAAGTCAAACAAAGAGAACTATTGGTCACACTTTTACAATAAGGGAAGGTGTACAGTGTAATTACAGTGTAGGTACGTTAGCTGATTTGTGTAACTGCATGTTGACATTTTTATATGCAATAGATTTGTAACAATAAACTTCTCTTCCCCTCCCTTAGTCCAGTCACTCTGTCCCCAGTGGAGTTGTCTGGCATTGACAGGGGATACAGCACCATGGCTCCCTCATCTCTCTCATCTAGAACCTCTTACATGGAGCTTGTGACAGAGCTGAACATTTCTGTAGATTTAGATGTATTATTTTAATCCATGCAGGTCTAAAGCACTCTCTCTCTTTTAATTGTATTCAGCCACATAAATCATGCAGCACAACAGTATATTCTGCAAAAAATGTCCATACTCATTTCCCAAGCAAATTTTTTTACAATAATTGTAGCTAAACCTCGTCTCGACACCGAATAATTGTTTAAGATTAGTTCTACTCAGTTTTTCTCTATTGTGATTTTAATTGCAAATCCTTTGTATTGTGCATGCCACAAACATGCATAGCAGTTGTAAGTGCTATGTAAATATGTACCAGAAACTGTAGCAATAATTCCAAGGGTTGACTACTCATGCCATCTGCAGTTACCCTGCTGTTTCCATGGGAATATGACATTTTGCAGAATCAAATCAAGATATAATCTGTGATGGTTGACAAAACCCAAATAATGTTTAATGCTTAAAACCTAATAGCAATTGCACAGAATACACAGAGAAATCACAATCCAAATAGTGAGAGCTAAATCAAGCTGTCAAGGGGAACAGCAAAGTAAATGGATGGCTAATGGTTATTGACAGCAACATTTGGTTGTTCTGTTAAGTGCTATCACATGATGTGAAGACAAATGGCTAAGTAGAATAACAGGCCTGATCCACTAAGCAGCTGCAGATGGCTTCATTGGGTGGAGAGGGGAGGGTGTGGCATCTCTGCCCATTGTCATGAATAAAATATCATAATGAATGCATGCATTGATGCAAACATACATAATGCATGAATGGTAACCTCACACAGACTCATCCTCTAAAATATAAACAGTGTGAACCTGATGATGATAGAGCAGGCTACTGTTACAAACACACATACCACACCCTCTGTCAGTGTCCACTAAAGACTGTGCAGTATGACAATGAGTGGATTCCTCACATTCCCGACCCTGAGGAACATAAAACAGTTAATGGTTGAATCACGTCAAATCAAAACGTTTTTATACTTCTAGTTGCGGCAGCGTAGCCTAGTGGTTAGAGCGTTAGACTAGTAACCTGAAGGTTGCGAGTTCAAACCCCCGAACTGACAAGTTACAAATCTGTCGTTCTGCCCCTGAACAGGCAGTTAACCCACTGTTCCCAGGCCGTCATTGAAAATAAGAATGTGTTCTTAACTTACTTGCCTGGTTAAATAAAGGTTAAAAAAATGACATCTTCTGTCATGTGCCCATACAGTGTGCTTTTGCACCATGCACTCATGGTGAACGGTAGCCCACTGTACACTAGCCTACTAGACAGTGTAGTGTAGGTTACTCTTATCACTTGTTTGAAGTATGGTTGTGTTACATTGTTCTTATTGACATTGTTGGCATATTGGCACAATTTGGTAATTGAATGACCGTTTTACGCAAATTACGCATCCCAATACCGCAACGCTCCGCTGCTGGATTCAATTGCATAGCGTCCTAGATTTCGCCCCTCCCCCTTTTGAAGTCATGATGGCGGAACTGTAGTGTTTAGGACTAGAAAAGTATTATCCGCCCAGCAGTTCACTTATTTATTTATTTATTTATCTATCATTTCCCCACAATGACCCGCTGGATTCCAACAAAAAAAGAGAAATATGGCGTTGGTAAGTTAGACAATTATATCGTCTTATTTACAATAGGGCTGTTTTCACACAGCAGTTTTAATTATTTAGCTAGTTGGCCAAGCCTATTAAACTTGGAAGTTATGTAGGAAGCTTTAGGAAAGGTCGAAGTTAAGCTACCTGGAATTAGTCACACATGTTGGCTGTATCGGGATCACTGAAAGAAAGTGCATTTTGGATAGATATTAATACGTTTCGTCAGCGTGTGCGCCTTATGTCCATACAGTAGCAATCTGTAAATCAAGAGGTTCGACTCTAAAGTGATTTAGAACCATGCTACACGTTGTGTGTAAACGTTTGTGTGATAACCAGGTGAAACGTTCTTGCGGCCCATATACTGTAGAAATTATGTAATTAATCTATTACTAGACATTTCAGATATCATGAAAATACCAAGTCACATAGCCTACTACATGAGTCACTTCAGTTTGTGTGTGTGTGTGTGGATACACGCCCTCAAGGTAAAGCAAAGCGAATGGGGAACCGTTTCAGCGAGTATGTAGACGTCAGTACACTGTAATAGAGCAGTTTATTGGTACCTGCAAGGATCATTTGTTGATGTTGTCACTATTAAGCAGTAACGCCTTTCATAGATTCTTATCAAAACATAGTTGAGTGAAAATGTATCAAAAGTTATCACCTAGTTGGTTTTCCTCCATAGTTTACAGAACATTAAGATGTGTAAATATAATAGGCATACAGATATCTGTATTCAGCAGGACAGAAAATAACCATAATCTCGTAGAATGATTTAGATCTCATCATGTATGTTCATTTTGTTCTGACACTTATTTGGGTTTTTAACTTTGTTTGTATTGGTATAATTCTAAAAAGAATAATATTCTAGTAAGGAATACCCTTTACTTGGCTTGCTAGCACCAAAAGTAACATACCTCCGTGGAAGTTCCTGTTCATACTTTGTTGTTTTCTAACAACCACAGACAGAGGTGTCATTTTCTCAGGGTTACTGAAGTCATAGTTTTTCTTGTTGTTATATTATATTTTTGTTTCTATCTTCTCAATTTTGAATATGACAGATGACTCCATGTAACTGCTGATTGGTGTATTCTTATTTGGGTAGATACAGTGTGAAACAGACACTACCTTTGGTTATGTTTGTGAAATGCTGATCGAAGCAGAACATCCTTGAAGCTTGTTATGTGTCCATTGCTGCTAAGCCCTAGTAAAAAAAAGAAAGAAGTCAAACCACTCACTCATGGACTAATGTATGTGATAGTGTAGAGGGTGTTATTGCAAAAATAGAAGTACAACATGGACACTTTATTGATATAAATGCATACATATATTTCATCATCACTCATCAGCGCACACATGTATTTCAATCTTTGACGAGGTCAGAGAGAGCTGGTAGGATTTTGATGAGTTTTTGTGTTGTTCATCTAATACAGGGATGGGCAAGTTTGATGGGGGTGGGGGCCACAAAAAAATTGAACTCATCATAAGGGTCGCAGTTGCTCGCGGGTCTGTGTACTCACATCCATCCCACCAGCCAGTAATTCAACCATGAAAACAAGTTTAGATAGCTGGCCACTAAACTAAGTTACCGATCTAAAAATATTTAGCTGACATGGGCTAATTGACCAACTATCAGTGACTGACATAACAAGAGAAAAACTGCTGATGCACTACCAAATTTCGAAATTTAACCTTGTGTATTCTACTATTCTAACTCACACCAGTAAGTTGAGACCCTGACTGAGTAAAAAAATATATATATATCAGAGGGCCATCCCTGATCTATAACCTGCCAGCCAGAGATGTCACAGGTTGAAGTGCACAACATTGTGAAGGAGCTGCACAAGTGAACCATACTAAGGCACAGACAGTAGCACTTGAGCAGTGACAGTATTGCTGCATCACAACACGCTTGGTTTGATTATTTTCACTGGCACAGCTCCGCTGTTGCCAGCCTGGCCCTGGGCACAGACAAAACTGTGTTAAGTTGGTGAAACGGGCCATTGTCACTATCTGCGTGACAAGAGGGAGATGTCATTTCTTTGTTTTTTTTAAATATAAAGGCTATTGTTTCTGAGTTGACAGAGGAAGTTTTAACTATGAATAAGGAAATGGTTTGATGAGGTTTGATGTCATGATGAATTCTATTATTTGCATCCTCTATAGGACTGAATGGCACCCGGGCAATTCCACTGTTACTGTGCGCAGACACTTTAAATGTATGCCAAACAAAAAACATTGATTTCAAAGTTAAACAAACCATACAACTCTATGCACAGGGACTATTTATAACAATTTACACTGACATTGTTACAAAAACACATTTACTAGAAGAACTGTGCAGATGCTATGTTTGCTAACATAATCTCAGTAAAATCTCCCTCAGCTTTTTTATGTGACCATGTTTTCTGCTCCTATTAAATGGAAACTCCACCCCAAAACAACACTTTTGTATTTGTTTCATTAGTCCATTGTTGATATAGTCCCAAAATATTTTGCTTGTCAGCAATCACGTTTTCAAGATATATACTTGATTGCTGACATGCAAAACATTTTGGGACTATATCAACAATGGACTAACGAAACAAATACCAAAATATAGTTTTGGGGTGTAGTTTTCCGTTGAGATTCAAAGGTGTCTGCAGAAAGAACAGGGTGTCAGCTATGACATGACACCATGAGTTTGAAAAAAAAATATTTTGGTTTCTGAACTACAGTAAGTGAAGTGGGTTTACATCCGGTAACAAAATTGTGGTAACGGATTTTCATCATGGGTCCCTGATCTGTACTAATATATGCCATCTGTACTACACAGAAATGCATAATTATGGATATGAATGTCATTCTCTTCATAGTGATATATCCTAAATAGGTACACAAAGGTGGAAATATGCAATATCCTAATTTGCATATGTGGGTATTATTCTACCCACTGGCTATTTTTCTAATGAGCTCCGCCACCAAACAAGACCAAATTTGGTTGGTCCTGACCAAATATTAACCAATCATAGACATCGATCTTTCACAAGTTTGGACTTCAAAGAATAGCACAGTAAAGCTCAGTAGAGTACAGTAAAGTAGAGTATAGTTAAGTATAGTAGAGTACATTATAGTGTACTCAACTCTAGTGTGATCTACTGTCTACAGTACTTAACTCTACTCTACTCTAAATTACAGGACTGTGCTGCACTGTACTGAACTATACTCTACTTGTCTTTACTGTACTGAACTATACTCTACTTGTCTTTACTGTATTGTACTGAGCTATACTCTACTTCTCTTTACTGTACTGAACTATACTCGACTTCTCTTTACTGTACTGTACTTTAATGTACTGTTCTGTAATTAACTATACTCTACTTTTATTTACTGTACTGTACTATGCTGTACAAACTTGTAAACATAGATGTCTATGATTGGTTCAGATATCGGCCGGACCAAATCTGAACCATTCATGGACATCTATGTTTGGTTCAAATGAAGGCCGGTCCAGATCTCTGTGGATGTTGAAATCAGGGCAAGTCCGGACCAAAAACCGACGTCTGTGGATGTTGAAATCAAGGCCAGGGTGGACTGATCAAATTTGAACTTCAACATCAATGGACGTCCATTTACTGGTTACAGTAAATGTAAAGAGAGGGGGCTCATGAGTAGGTCAGTAAGAGCCGAGAGAAGTGACATTAATTGGAAAAAGAAAGAAAAGAGGGGGAGAGAGAGCGCGAAGGGTTGTCCAGACTTTTCACACTAATGCTTTGACCACCAGACACAGAAAGAGAAAGATAACAGTTATCAGCTGAACATAACAGTATGCTAGTGGAAGGGAGGACAGTAGCAGGTGACCCAACTGTGGTTTGTGACTATTAGGAGTTCACATTGTAGCCAATTCAATTGCAGAAATTATGTTAACGATTGTTTTGAAATTCTGTTACCGATTTGGAAAGAGACTTTTTACTTTTAATCACTTCATAATTCATAAACTAAATTGATATCAGTAAAAACCCTATAACTAATTGATAGGTCTACCTTTACTTGTTACTTCTTTGAACTTCCATTGTCCTCCCTCCTCACACGGGAGATAAAATAGAAAATATAAAACAAACACATTTTTAAAATTGATTTTTTAATTAAAATTTTACCCCCTTTTCTCCCCAATTTTGTGGTATCCAATTGTTAGTAATTACTATCTTGTCTCATCACTACAACTCCTGTATGGGCTCGGGAGAGACAAAGGTCGAAAGCCATGCGTCCTCCGAAACACAACCCAACCAAGCCGCACTGCTTCTTAACACAGCACGCATCCAACCCGGAAGCCAGCCGCACCAATGTGTCGGAGGAAACACCGTGCACCTGGCTACCTTGGTTAGCGCGCACAGCGCCCGCCCCGCCAGTGACCAGTCGCTGGTGCGCGATGAGACAAGGATATCCCTACCGGCCAAACCCTCCCTAACCCGGACGATGCTAGGCCAATTGTGCGTCGCCCCACGGAACTCCCGGTCGCGGCCAGCTGCGACAGAGCCTGAACGCGAACCCAGAGTCTCTGGTGGCACAGCTAGCGCTGCGATGCAGTGCGCCACTGCGCCACAGTGCGCCACTGCGCCACCCGGGAGGCCCCGGTAACATAATTTTAAGGCACAGGGCAATGTTTCATAAACATATTATTGCAAACTAAATATCAGTGTTGATATTAGTTGGCAGGGATCTTTACTTCAACATTATTGTGTTTTCATGTATTTCTAATACCCTTTTCCATCTGTTTGACAAGAAATCAAAGCTTTTGTTTATTCCTAATTTTTAGGATGGGAAATGGTTGAAAAATGCATTCAGTGTTCAGTATTCAGACCCCTTGACCTTTTCCACATTTTGTTATGTTACAGCCTTGTTTTACATTTGATTAAATTAAACATTTTCCTCATCAATCTACACACAATACCTCATAATGACAAAATGAAAACAGGTTTTTAGAAATGATCACAAATGTATAAAAAACAGAAATATCTTATTTACAAAAGTATTCAGACCCTTTGCTATGAGACTCAAAATTGAGCTCAGGTGCATCCTGTTTCCATTGATCATACTTGAAAAGTTTCTACAACTTGATTAGAGTCCACCTGTGGTAAATTCAATTGATTGGACATGATTTGGAAAGTCATACACCTGTCTATATAAGGTCCCACAGTTGACAGTGCATGTAGAATTATTCTAGGGGTATGATTACTTTCTGAAGGCACTGTATATACCTTTTCCCCACAGGTCTACATATTAAATTAGTACTATTTGTTCTCACAGAAGAAGTGTTGAACAGTCGCATACTAATTTGCATTTGAGGGGAACTGCATACAATTAAATGGGAAGGATACTTACTCAAAGAATATTCATGTTTAGTTTTGAGGTATTCAGAGATGTGATGAGCTTAGCCAGTTGAAGCGTGCAGTGAGACCTAGCCTCCAGCAACAAGGTTTATCACTGTGCAAGTCAGGACAGAGCTCCTTGCCTTGTTTCTGTGATAGAGGGTAGATGCTGAGTACTAGGCTATGAAAGTCTATGTGCACTGCAGCTCACTCAAGTCATGACGTGTGTGTGTGTGTGTGTGTGTGTGTGTGTGTGTGTGTGTGTGTGTGTGTGTGTGTGTGTGTGTGTGTGTGTGTGTGTGTGTGTGTGTGTGTGTGTGTGTGTGTGTGTGTGTGTGTGTGTGTGTGTGTGTGTGTGTGTGTGTGTGAGAGAGAGAGAGCACGCTGTGCTGTGTGATCTGTCTCTCACTTGTGTCCTTCAGTGAAAAGGAGGGAGGGTGATGCAGCAAACGCCTCTAGGAAGGAAATTAAGTTAACAAACTGAGGAGCACAGGGTTGCAGCTGAAGAGCAGAGGAGGGCTGAGCACTCTGCTGACCCAGTTGGCTGCCATATACCCTTTACAATGTGACCTTTAACCGATAGGCTCCATGGCTTGGTGATTTAGGAATAAATTATACATGATGTCAATCCCCTCATCACTCTGCTTTCCTCTGTGTGGATGTTGTAATACACTTGGAAAAACATTTTCCATTTACTCCATCCAACACATAGGCTCAGGGAATGAAAAATAACAGGATAATGTCAGTCATCTCTTTATTTAAAATGTGAGGTCAGGCTGTCCTAAAATAATAATCATGAATACAGGCTATAATTAAGAGTGAAGTGAAAATCCAACAGATTGAGGGACATTTTCAATTAAAACTGTGTTTCCAGTATAAGGCCAGCCCTTGAATTCCACTTGCACCACACGAGAATGTACCTGTAATTTCATAAAACAATGTTTACTCTTACTCGAACTCAAACATGCTTTTTCACAGCGCAAGAAATACCTGACTACAATATACTGTACCTTTATCAGATATGACCTGGGAAAAGGCCAAAGTCTATAGAATTTGCTGGGCTTTTCTTATCTTTTTTTCTGTTTTCACTTTCTGTATGTTGAGCTTGCTGGGGGTTGTTGTTTTGTGTTTGTATGTTGTTTCACATAGTAAAATTGCCATAATAAGACTCTATTTTCTCTCCCCCTCCTATCAATTCTCTCTCAGCAATCTATAATTATGACTCCAGAAGAGAGCAGGAGCTGTGTCTCCAGGTGGGAGACACTGTACACATACTTGAGACATTTGAAGGTGAGCATAAACAGCCAACATGCCCTAACATATCACTCTAGCTTCACGTTCTTACGTACAACAAGCTGTCACGCGCTAAGTAACAGTTTTCAACACTGAAACTTTGTAAAACATTGAACTAAAGCTGTTATCAATACTAGACATGGATTGAAAATAATCAGCCATGTTTAATGAAATTCCTTTGAAAGATATAACAGTCAATATTACCATCTGTATCTAGTTTGTCCTCTTATCGGTCTTATGTCTATTATATTTATCCCCATATCTCTGTCATATCTCTATATCAATCTTTAATCTCCCCAGACTGGTATAGAGGGTACACAATACGGAACAAAGCACAGAAGGTATGGCAACAACCGTATATCCATTCATGGTTTTTCCTTAAAATTAGAAAATAATTTGAGGAAGAGGTTTACGTTTCTGTTTCATCTCATAGGGCATTTTCCCAGCCTCGTACATCCATCTAAAGGAGGCTAAAGTTGAAGGGACAGGGTAAGGTGTCACTCGTCATGTCATTAGAAATTGATTGTATTTGATGGGATGTGTGACTTGAACTATTTGCACAATTTGATGCATGTGATGCACCTATGGGACCCAATATCTGGTACGTTCCTTCCTTCCACCCATCTTACAGCCAGCAGGAAATAGTTATCCCAGGAGACCTACCACTGGTACTGGAGTTAGGCGCCACTCTGAGGGAATGGGCACAAATATGGCACAAGCTATATGTGGTACGTTGAGAAAACTAGTTTCTTATCCATCACCCTACTTATATAATATTTACATTAAAGAATTCACTTTACCCTTATGCTGTTATTCAACTCTGACACCTAGTCTGTTTGGAAAAGGGTAATTATGTTAGCTGGGTGACTGTGATGATGAATATGACTGTTTGTTTGACAGAACAACAAGACCACTCTGTTCAGGGCCGTACAACAGATGGCCTACAGCCTCATCGAGTATCGATCTCAGATAGTGTCTGGAACATTGCCCAAGGATGACCTTGTGGAGCTCAGGAAGAAAGTCACAGCTAAGATTGATTATGGAAACCGGTATAAATTGCACTCTACTTGAATTGCATTGTGACATAAACATGCTTGTAACGTTTTATGTGACTGAGTCATGGTGCTAAGAATATGCCCTTGTAAATCTGTCCTAAGCAATATTTGATGCTTTCTGTTGTACAGGATTCTAGGGTTGGACCTGGTGGTGCGAGATGACGCAGGGAACACTCTGGACCCGGACTGCACAAGCACAGTCAATCTATTCCGAGCCTTTGAGACTGCATCCCGCAGTATAGATGACAGAATACAAGAGGAGAAGGCATGGACCAGCTGTTGTTTGCGTAGATACATGTAGATCAAATACTACATGTATATGCTGCAGAGTTAGCCCTGCCAGTGCATCGTGTTTGTTCATACAGTGTCTCTGTGCCCCTCTGTAGACCCGGAAGCAGAATCTGGAGATGCGGCGCCAGTCCCTGTTTAGCACAGTGCACACATACAGTCTCCTCATGAACCTCAAGAACTTTGTTTGTAACATCGGGGAGGATGCAGAGCTGCTTATGTCACTCTATGACCCTGACCAGTCAGAGTTCATCAGGTCAGATACCAACTAATTTAAATTAATTGCATTATACTTAACCACCATTACCATTCTGACGCTTGATAGAACAATTTGTCCAGTACTCATGTGTTCCACATTGCATATATATTTAATAATGTGACTGTATGTAGGCATTTTGATATATTTGTGTTTTTGTGTTATCTTGTCAAAACACACAGAGGTTTGTTACAGTGAGGTATGGGAGTTGTGATTCTTGATTGTGAATGCCATGTATGTTTGCAGTGAGAACTTCCTGGTGCGCTGGGACAGCATGGGCATGCCCAAAGAGATTGAGAAACTCAACAATCTGCCTGCCCTCTTCACGGTAACAGAGATGAAACCCTCCCTTCCACTTTCTTATTCCCTGTTGTTGTAAATGTAAATAGCCTAATAGATGGACCGGAAGCGGGCAGTGACAGTCCTTGGTTGGGGCATGCTATGCAATGCCATGCCATGCCATTTATATCCTCAGACAGGCTCTTCATCTGAACTGCTCACATTAAAATTCATATACACAACATTGCATAAGATATTGAATATGTTCTGCCTTGTAACTTTTACTTTACTTTTATTATGTCGTCCTTATCTTTGCATTGAAATGATCTTCTCCACTCTGCCCTCTCTGGCCAGGATCTGAGCAGCAGTGACCTGATTAGGCCACGTCTCTTCCTCGTCTGTCAGATTATCAGGGTGGGCAGCATGGAACTCAAGGAGGGCAAGAAACACACAGGAGGGTTAAGGAGACCATTTGGTGTAGCTGGTGAGATGTCTATTAATTGAGATGTCTTCCCTATATTTGTTTGCGCAAATGTACACATTCTATTAAATCTGAAATCAGAACACTAACCAATTTACTCAGAGTTTGAGTGAATGGGTAATTGAGGGTCTAAACAAACATTTACAGTAGGATCCCTGTCCTGGATAAAAGCCAGACACACCCTGAGCCCACCTGAACCTGCTTACCCTCCTGACCCATAAACTACCTCTACGTTGTCTGCCTTGCCAAAGGAGTCAGGGGAAAGGATTTAAATATCCCTCTTTTTTTTGAGTGGAGGATTACATTTCTGGGTTGGATGAGAAATTGTCTCCTCTGGTGTCACAGCAAATGGACTGAACCCAGAATCATTGGAAGCAATAAAGAGCTCTTATTTCCGTCAGCTATTTCCTAAGAAATTACTAATTGAGAGAGAAAAAGGAATTCCTACTGAACCATCATCTATTGCAACACAAAGCTCAAGATCACACAGACAGGCCTACTGGAATCCTACCTATGCTCCTGTTGTGGATGTATATTTTTCTCATTGTCTCTGGTGCATTGGAACAGGTGTCTGAGGGCCCAATAACTAGTTTTTAAACACAAATTACATTGTCGTTCTGCTCTGTAGTTTATTTAATCAGAGTGAAGACTGCTGTGAAATGGCTCAAGCTGAGAAATCAAATACCAAAGATATTATAGTGATGTCATGCTAGCAGCAGCAGTGGCAATAACAGGATAATTTAATTGAAAGCAGCTTATTAGCTTCGCCTTTGCCACATATCACCACACATTCACAGTTGCCTCTGTTCACAGTGATGGACATCACAGATATCGCCCATGGGAAAGCAGATGATGAGGAGAAGCAGCATTTCATCCCCTTTCAGCAGTGAGTGTTTTAAAATCTCTCACAGGCTCTGTTCATTTTCACAGTGATAATAGTCCTCACTCCCCAGTCCATTTTAACTCAATCTTCTCTTACACCATCATAGAGTCAGAAATGACAAATGGCTTGAACTGTTTTAGGAAAGAGCACTTAAAGGAATGCATTATGCAACTGCTTCCTGCTATACAATACTGTATATCAAGGACAGGTCTAGGCTTGTAGTGCAGTGTAACAAAAATGCAACTGGAGGCGGTTCTTATTCTTGCTTGGTCACATGCACTGTTATATTTTGTGGATTTCCTTTTCCAATATCTCAATATGTCTTTCGTAGCTCTATGTTTTGTGATCAATGGTTCCATCCACTTGTCAGTCCCACTTTAAAAAAATATTTATCCCCCTCTCTCCCTTCTTCTCTCTCCCAGGATAGCAATGGAGACCTACATCCGTCAGAGGCAACTCATCATGTCACCTCTCCTCCCATCCCGGGTCATTGGAGAGAATGAGCCTCTCACTGCCGTCTTCAACAAAGTCATTAACACCCGGGAGGTTAACCACAAGGGCCAGGGTAAAGAGACATACTCACTGACACTCTGTGGCAACAACTCACCAGTTTGCCAAGGATATAGCAGAGTAGAACAGAATATAAAATAGAAAGGAATGTAACTCAGAAGTGGCTTTTAAAATGTTGGTCTGGGTTTAAAATAGAAACGTAACAGGTTGTGTATCCATTCTGAACATTCTGTTAGTTTCTCTGTTTTGTTAACTATCTCTTCATTGATTGGCCCTGCTGGGTTCTCAGGACTGTTTGTGACCTTAAAGCTACTTCCTGGTGACCTATCCCAGGTCAGGAAGGACTACTCCCACTTTGTGGATCGCACCACTGCCATTGTTAGAAAGATGGGCTTCCCTGAGATCATCCTCCCAGGTGCCATACGTTTATATGTTCTTCTTTGTAGCTGAATTGCATCTGAAACAAGGGGTTGCATACTTAGTAGCTTCCTTTACAGCAGTGACAGTTAATAGATTGCTTTTCAATATTAACCAACTAATTCTCCTCCTCTAGGATATGTGAGGAACGATATATATGTGACCTTGCTGCAGGGGGAGTTTGACCGTGGTAAAAAAACATCACCCAAAAATGTTGAGGTGATGTTGAGTGTACTAGATGACGATGGCAATCTCATGGAGGTAAGGGTGCTGTCTTAACATTATGTGTGCCTCCACATTTCTTTCTTTATAATAATAATAATAATAATAATATATGCCATTTAGCAGACGCTTTTATCCAAAGCGACTTACAGTCATGTGTGCATACATTCTACATGGGTGGTCCCGGGATGTTGGTCAATGCTCTACCAACTGTTTTTACCTCAAGTATTACATGTTGGTCAACTCATGTTTGTTGGGTTACTGTACGAAAACTTAAGTTATTACAAAATGACCCAAATTCATGTTTATACATATACATGGGGTTTCTTGTCTGCAAAAACATATGTTTGACTGAAGCTCATTCCTTCTACTTGAATAGAAAGCAATATTTCCTGGAGCTGGATATGATGGGATCACAGAGTACAAGTCTGTAATTTACTACCAGGTCAAGCAGCCGAGCTGGAATGAAACAGTCAAGGTACAGCTCACTTACCTGCATCCCAGGTGTTTCTGTCAGGACAAGAGAGCTCTGTACTCTCCCCACGGTGGCTCAAGTTCAGCAATTCATTTCCCAAAAAGATTTGACTCTATACAATTAAATAATCCTTTAGAGGAGATATTGGCACTCATACAAAATGCTAGACAGACACTAGACATTACTTTATCTGTCTCTTGTTATGATACTCTCCTCACTCCTCTCCACATTCCTTTCTTCTCCCCTTGCAAGGTGACTATTCCGATTGAAGATGTGGGCCGCTGTCATCTCAGGGTGATGTTTCGACACAGATCATCTCAGGACTGTGAGTGCCTCATGTTTCTAAAACACTCGACACCCGGGCAGCCTGCCCTAACCCTCTGGGATCTGGTCAGAATGAATATGAATGTGTCCTTCAGAGTTGGTTGATTGGGTTCTCACTGACACTGCTGTGTTTCCTTTAGCTAGAGACAAATCAGAAAAGCCATTTGGCATGGCGTTCGTCCGCCTGATGAAAGGAGACGGAACCACACTGAGAGACGGCAGACATGACCTCATTGTCTACAAGGTGGGACCAACACAGCACTATGCTACTGACGCAGACCCTATATGATGCCCACAGCTTGGTGGAACCAGAGGGTTCAGATACATTTGATTTATTTGAAATAATTCTCTCCCCATAGGGATTCTATTTCATTATCTGTTAAGTAGTGAAGTAGTAATTATTTAGATATTTCATATAAAATAAAAAGCTGAAAGTAAGTAGATCATTCATGGCCCCTCCCTGGTCAATGAATAGCAAATGACATACAGATGAATATGTTTTAGTATTTAATTCCTTTTGTTCATTTGGCTAAGGTTGATGTAAAGAAGACTGAGGATGCAAAGACATACCTGACTCTGCCAGGCTCCTGGGCTGAGGTGGAGGAGAAGGAGAGGCAGACAGGGAAAACCTTTCAGCATTCAGGAGTCATCCCAGTCACAAAGGACAGCTTCCAGATTGGCACTCTCACCTGTTCCACTAAACTCACCCAGAATGGTACTGTAGTAAGACATGATTATCTGGGAATCAATGTATTTAGAATCAAACAGACCTTAACAAATGTAATCAAATCAAATACAACTCTTTCCGCACTTCGGCTCATAATACAGCGTAGAATGATGTTGACATAAAAGTAATATTCTCCTGTTCCTCTTCCAGTGGATCTCTTGGGCCTGTTGAACTGGAGGTCCAACCCTGAACAGCTGGACCAGAACCTGCAGCGCCTGATGGAGGTAGAGGGAGGAGAGATTGTCAAAGTGAGTCTGATTGCTCCAGTGGTTCTTAACTAGTTTAACATACAAGGACACCCTATACTAATGCATTTGTCTTTTGTGGTCTTAGTTTCTACAGGACACACTTGATGCCTTGTTCAACATCATGATGGAGACTTCAGAGAAGGACACCTATGACAATCTGGTCTTTAATGCTCTGGTGAGTTCTGGAGTGGTGGGTGAATTACCTGCGTTAAGCTATCAGGGTTAATGGCATCTGTCTTTAATATACCAAAAGACAGTTGTATAGCAGAAACTATTCATGCAACAGCATTTTCCAGCAGGTTTCTATATTACACTGGTTCCTGACTATGCTTTGCTTTTCTTCTAGGTGTTCATAATCACACTGATTGGAGACATCAAGTTCCAGCACTTTAACCCAGTACTGGAGACATACATCAACAAACACTTCAGTGCCACTTTGGCTTATATGTGAGTATAGCCCTCTCCTTTTTCACATTTCCCTCTCTACTCAGTTCATTTTTCTTTCCTCCTGTTTTGACACCTTTCCACCAATTCAGAATGCAGTCATTTATATGCAGTTACTGGTATGCCTGAGTGCCCCATTCCATTACTTTTTCAGGAAGCTGACCAGGGTTCTGAATTACTATGTGGGCCATGCAGATAAGCCTGTCCTAACAGAGGGGCTGTACTCAGCCCTCAAAGCCCTCAAGTACCTGTTCAGGTTCATTGTGCAGTCCCGGGTCCTCTACCTCAGGTATCATAGCTGTGGGCTTCCTTCCTTATACATACGGTAAACAATATTAGTTTGTTTTGAAATTAGCAATGTCCTTCTTTCTGTTTATTCAGATTCTATGGGACCAGTGAGGATGGGGATGCTTTCTTTAACTCCATCCGGACACTCTTCCTCTCCTTCAACACACTCATGGACAGACCGCTAGACGAGGGAGTGAAGATAAAGGTGAGTTGGTGTAGGGGAGAGACACTGGTATGGACACTTGCATGGTACTTCATCTTCTTTGATGCACTCTCAGTTAACATTGAATAGCCTGGTAGGGCAGCACTCACTGTATTATTCTAATGAAATTGTCAGCTTTACAAACTAGCTTACCCTTTCTATGTTAATTGAAGCCATACGGGCCATCCACACCAAGGATGATAACCATAAAGATACATTATACAAAACTATAACCAGCGTTCTGCAGTACTTAGTAACTTATCAATGCATACTGTAGGCCTGTTAATAAGGTGGTAGCACAGCACATTCAGTGCTTCAGGGTGTGTTCACTATTATTGTGACAACTGCAAATAATACTCAAATGTACATATAGGAACTCATATTCAAATGTAGTCATTCAACAACAAATACTGTTTAGGCTGCATATCTTTTATATCATGTCATTGCTTGCATTGTTGCTCAAGTGGTTTGGAAGTGATTTCCATGTTTCTAATGGATGTCAATTTGTCTCTAGATCTTATTTTTTGCTGTGCTCATCTCTCTGTCTGTCCTGTGCAACCATTTGCAATGCATCAGTGCAACAGTGTTATCATCGCTGGCCAGTGTTGACACCAACACACTCTATCTCCTTAACTTTCCCACAACAGTTCATTTGGCCTAGGCCTATTTTACATTCAACAATTAGCTAGAGCAATCATGCTTCTCTCCGTGAAAAGGCTATTAGGCATGGTTTAAAAAAGGCTACAAATAAATGGTCTATAGCTTTAGTAGTCTATAGCTTTTCCTGGGATTACAAGTGAAGAGGAATAGCGGAGCGGCTCACGTAGCCTAAATGAAATGAAATTATATGTCACATACACATGGTTATTACCATTGGCCCCCCAATGGTGGAACAAACTCCCTCATGACGCCAGGACAGCGGAGTCAATCACCACCTTCCGGAGACACCTGAAACCCCAGCTCTTTAAGGAATACCTAGGATAGGATAAGTAATCCCTCTCACCCCCCCCCCCTTTAAGATTTAGATGCACTATTGTAAAGTGACTGTTCCACTGGATGTCATAAGGTGAATGCACCAATTTGTAAGTCGCTCTGGATAAGAGCGTCTGCTAAATGACTTAAATGTAATGTTAAATGGTTAGCAGATGTTAATGCGAGTGTAGCGAAATGCTTGTGCTTCTAGTTCAGACAGTGCAGTAATATCTAACAATTTCCCAACAACTAGCTAATACACACAAATATAAAGGGGTGAATGAGAGTATGTACATATAAATATATGGATGAGCGATGGCCGAGCAGCATAGGAAATGTGCAATAGATGGTATAAAATACAGTATATACATATGATATGAGTAATGTAAGATATGTAAACATGATTAAAGTGGCATTATTTAATAATTTGGCATTGTTTAAAGTGACTAGTAATCCATTTATTAAAGTGGCCTATGGCCTACACTACAGTATATTGAACACCGGAACAGATGGAAGAGAGAGGGTAGAGATGTGTAGCCAAAGTAAGAAGCTAGATATTACGTCCTTCAATAGTTAAATAGTAGTGCTATCAATATATATATATTTTTTTTTACAGATTATTACATGGCAGTCTCAGACACGCAAAGCTTCACTATTGATTAGCCTTACATTTTTAGACAAGAAAAGTATTCTACCTAAGCTAGTGCAATGGTGAATGTATTATTGTTATCAAGTGAGTACACAATTATTGTCTTTGGTTGTAAACTGAAGTGATGTGGGCAAATTTGAATAACCGCTTAAATGTGGATGACGGATCACCAGCGCTAAGAACCTGGCGTGCTGAACTCCCGTCGCAAGACGGTGGACGTTCCTGTAGGTTCATGCTCTACAACATCCCGGCACCCTGACAGGCTGCTCTGCAGCTCGCTGTTGGCTGGGCTCCTGCCTGTGCCATTAAACCCTACAACTCATCAGAACGCCGCTCCAAAGTTCTCCGTCACCCAGCTCCTCCCGCTCTCTCCACTGGCTTCCAGTTCCCATCCGCAAGGCTTGCCTACGGAGCTGTGAGGGGAACTCAGTACCTCCAGGCTCTGGATAAGGGCACTGTTCATCCACCTCTGGCCTGCTCGTCTCCCTACCACTGGAGAGGAAGTACAGTTCCTGCCTGTTTTGAATGCTTCATGCCTGAATCCTCCTCCCCTCCCCCCTCCTCCTCTCTTTTGAAATAACTGCATACAACCTAAGTCCAGAAAGATACATTAGCAGGCTAATCATGTGGTTTATTTTGATCACACCATCGCGCTCCGTCTTCTTTCAAAATCCCCTATTTTACATTCTGCAAGTAAGAGCAAATGGCAATATCTCCTAAATAGGCTAGTAGTAGAAAATAAAATGCTTGAATTAGGTGTACAACAAGATATTGGGATTCAAAGGGAAATGAATAGCTGTAGAAAGGAATAGCTGTAGCTGCGAGGAAGTAGAGGCCAGGTGCGCAATTGTGCAAAAAGAACAGTGTGCGCCCCAGTCTGCACTCCAGCTCTCCCTAATTGATTAAGCTTTTTGGGGACAAGAAAAACAATCATACCTAGGCTATAACAGCAAAATGCAATAATGCTTTTTGAATGTATTTTTCTAGCGAGTAAATCATTATAGTCTAGGCTGTAAACTGCAGTGGATATGTCATTTCAATAACCACAACAACAACAAAAAGCGTTTTGAATGCATGGTTCATTCCGAAATAATAATAATCTAGCCTAGGCCTGATTAGGCAACCATATTGATCAGTAATGGGTATTGTCTTGACAGTTGACAAGGTCCAGAAAGGCACAATAGTAGGCAAGTCATAGTGTGCATTTTGCCAGGATGTATTGGCGTTAACAGATAGGCCTACCATCGAAAATATGGCCTTCTCATGCGCTGTTTGTCGTGGATCATCATTCTCCCAAGTCGTCTTATAAGTAAAGTGGACTTCCAATATGCTCACACATGGCCATTTATTCAGGCATGTTTATCTTGCGCTCTGCCTTTTCTCCTCTCTGAGCAGCCTCGCGTACCTAGAGCCAACAACGGAATGGAACGGTTCAATGGAACGCGTTTTTGATTGGTTGTCAATGTTTAATCGTTGGAGGGACAGGGAAAAAAGTCTCTCTGGAAGTGCTCGCTCTGGTTGTCGTTCTCCACTATTTTTGTAGTTATCGTTGTAGTCTGACGTTCCTGTTCACTTGAATTAGAACGATTATATTGATTTGTATAGTTGTTATCGTTTTTGTTATAGTTATCGTCCTTGGTCCTTGGTCCTATAGTTATTGACTTTTATGCTGGCTTCATGAAAGTTCAAGTTTTACTTAATAAACACTTTATAGTTGACTCGCTCTGTAAAGCATTATCCAGTGATATTTCCTTCATGTTCTTTTAAAAACACTTTTGAGACCTTGTCTTTTTCAGGGGGCGATACTGAAATACCTTCCCACCATCATTAATGACATACAAAATGTCTTTGACCCTGTGGAGCTCAGGTAACTCCTTGTAATGACATTTTAGCAGTAAAATCTCTGCAGAAATTATACTGTTTCCTGTATAGAAAAGATAGTGACATTGTCACATGTCCTTGCCTTTTTCTGTATGTCTTCCTGTCTCTCCCTCACTAGTGTTCTTCTGACCAAGTTCATCGAGAGCATCCCTGACTCTCAGCTGGTGCGCCAGAAGCTTGGTTGCATGTGTAAGATGGTGGAGAGTGGCCTTTTCAAAAAGCCAGGTACTGTGGCGCCTCTCTGGTTAAAACACAACTTTATAATCATCTCTATTTAAAAACAGAACCACATGATGACACATTTGAATGGTCTCTATTTGTCTTTGACCCTACAGAGTGTCGAGATGTCCTCTTGCCACTGTTGACTGACCAGCTGAGTGGGCAGCTGGATGACCACTCCAATAAGCCTGACCACGAGGCCTGTGTTCAGCTGCTCAGCACTGTGCTTGACAACCTGGACCGCAAGGATGTGGTGAGTGGCTAATTGCTATGGCACATCTCTATCTCTGCTGCTGGAAACACTGAAATCAGTCACATCCCTGACTCTAACTGGATGGGTTTTGAAACATATATTATTTATCTGAGCTGCTTGTCTGTGTCCTCAGGGTCCAACCCGGGGTCATGTCCAGCTGATTATGGAGCGGCTGCTTCGCAGGGTCAATCGCACTGTCATCAGCATGAGCAGAACCTCCCCTCTCATTGTAAGACCCTTCATCTAACTCTAAAGTTATTTTAATTTGTTCAGTTGGTAGCCTAATACTTTATTTTAAGTTTCCATGTACAGTGCCTTGCGAAAGTATTCGGCCGCCTTGAACTTTGCGACCTTTTTGCCACATTTCAGACTTCAAACATAAAGATATAAAACTGTATTTTTTTGTGAAGAATCAACAACAAGTGGGACACAATCATGAAGTGGAACAACATTTATTGGATATTTCAAACTTTTTTAACAAATCAAAAACTGAAAAATTGGGCGTGCAAAATTATTCAGCCCCTTTACTTTCAGTGCAGCAAACTCTCTCCAGAAGTTCAGTGAGGATCTCTGAATGATCCAATGTTGACCTAAATGACTAATGATGATAAATACAATCCACCTGTGTGTAATCAAGTCTCCGTATAAATGCACCTGCACTGTGATAGTCTCAGAGGTCTGTTAAAAGCGCAGAGAGCATCATGAAGAACAAGGAACACACCAGGCAGGTCAGAGATACTGTTGTGAAGATGTTTAATGCCGGATTTGGATACAAAAAGATTTCCCAAGCTTTAAACATCCCAAGGAGCACTGTGCAAGCGATAATATTGAAATGGAAGGAGTATCAGACCACTGCAAATCTACCAAGACCTGGCCGTCCCTCTAAACTTTCAGCTCATACAAGGAGAAGACTGATCAGAGATGCAGCCAAGAGGCCCATGATCACTCTGGATGAACTGCAGAGATCTACAGCTGAGGTGGGAGACTCTGTCCATAGGACAACAATCAGTCGTATATTGCACAAATCTGGCCTTTATGGAAGAGTGGCAAGAAGAAAGCCATTTCTTAAAGATATCCATAAAAAGTGTTGTTTAAAGTTTGCCACAAGCCACCTGGGAGACACACCAAACATGTGGAAGAAGGTGCTCTGGTCAGATGAAACCAAAATTGAACTTTTTGGCAACAATGCAAAACGTTATGTTTGGCGTAAAAGCAACACAGCTCATCACCCTGAACACACCATCCCCACTGTCAAACATGGTGGTGGCAGCATCATGGTTTGGGCCTGCTTTTCTTCAGCAGGGACAGGGAAGATGGTTAAAATTGATGGGAAGATGGATGGAGCCAAATACAGGACCATTCTGGAAGAAAACCTGATGGAGTCTGCAAAAGACCTGAGACTGGGACGGAGATTTGTCTTCCAACAAGACAATGATCCAAAACATAAAGCAAAATCTACAATGGAATGGTTCAAAAATAAACATATCCAGGTGTTAGAATGGCCAAGTCAAAGTCCAGGCCTGAATCCAATCGAGAATCTGTGGAAAGAACTGAAAACTGCTGTTCACAAATGCTCTCCATCCAACCTCACTGAGCTCGAGCTGTTTTGCAAGGAGGAATGGGAAAAATGTTCAGTCTCTCGATGTACAAAACTGATAGAGACATACCCCAAGCTACTTACAGCTGTAATTGCAGCAAAAGGTGACGCTACAAAGTATTAACTTAAGGGGGCTGAATAATTTTGCACGCCCAATTTTTCAGTTTTTGATTTGTTAAAAAAAGTTTAAATATCCAATAAATGTCATTCCACTTCATGATTGTGTCCCACTTGTTGTTGATTCTTCAAAAAAAAATACAGTTTTATATCTTTATGTTTGAAGCCTGAAATGTGGCAAAAGGTCGCAAAGTTCAAGGGGGCCGAATACTTTCGCAAGGCACTGTATAAGGCGCAGTGCTGAAAATCTGCTTCTATGCATCCTTTACAGTATATAACTTGGTTAGCACTTCTAAGCATTCAACAATATAAGCAGGTTATAAGCATATAACATGTTATACAGTACCAGTCAAAAGTTTGGACACACCTACTCATTCAAGGGGTTTCTTTATTTTTACAATGTTTCTACATTGTAGAATAATAGTGAATACATCAAAACTATGAAATAACACATATGGAATCATGTAGTAACCCAAAAATTGTTAAACAATGTCATGTTTTGTCATATATTGTCTTGTCCTTGTGCTTTCCCTTCTGTTCGTTTCCCCCTGCTGGTCTTATTAGGTTCGTTCCCTTTTTCTATCCCTCTCTCTCCCCCTCCCTCTCTCTCTTCTCTCTATTGTTCCGTTCCTGCTCCCAGCTGTTCCTCATTCTCCTAACTCACTCATTTACTCTTTTCACACCTGTCCCCTATTTTGCCCTCTGATTAGAGCCCCTATTTCTCCCCTTGTTTTCCGCTTCTGTCCTTGTCGGATCCTTGTATGATGTTTCGCTGTTCTGTGTCCTTGTCTCGCCCTGTCGTGTTTTGTCTCCTTCAGATGCTGCGTGTGAGCAGGTGTCTTAGTCTGCTACGGTCGGTGCCTTCCCGAAGCAACCTGCAGTCAATGGTCGAGTCTCCAGTCTGTCCTCGTTACTACGAGTGGATTTAAGTTTTTTCCTGTTTTGTTTTCTTCTTGATTTTTCCAGGATTATTACTTTTGTCATATACTGGAATAAAGACTCTGTTTTCGTTAAGTCGCTTTTGGGTCCTCATTCACCAGCATAACAGAAGGATCCGACCAGTAATGGACCCAGCGACTACGGATTCTCGTAACACTGCCGTCGAGATCCAGGGAGCTATGCTCGGCAGACACGAGCAGGAATTGTCTGCTGCTCGTCATGCCGTTGAGACCCTGGCCGCTCAGGTTTCCGACCTCTCAGGACAGTTTCAGAGTCTTCGTCTCGTGCCACCAGCTACTTCCTGGTATTAACCTAGGGTTAGTAACCCACCATGTTATTCTGGGCAGCCCACTGAGTGCCGTTCCTTTCTCACCCAGTGTGATATTGTGTTCTCTCTCCAACCCAACACATACTCAAGAGAGAGAGCTCGGATTGCTTACGTCATTTCACTCCTTACTGGTCGGGCTCGAGAGTGGGGCACAGCTATCTGGGAGGCAAGGGCTGAGTGTTCTAAGAATTATCTGAACTTTAAAGAGGAGATGATACGGGTTTTTGATCGTTCAGTTTTTGGTAGGGAGGCTTCTAGGGCCTTGGCTTCCCTATGTCAAGGTGATCGATCCATAACGGATTACTCTATTGAGTTTCGCACTCTTGCTGCCTCTAGTGACTGGAACCAGCCGGCGCTGTTCGCTCGTTTTCTGGAGGGACTCCACGCTGAGGTTAAGGATGAGATTCTCTCCCGGGAGGTTCCTTCCAGTGTGGACTCTTTGATTGCACTCGCCATCCGCATAGAACGACGGGTAGATCTTCGTCACCGAGCTCGTGGAAGAGAGCTCGCGTTAACGGTGTTCCCCCTCTCCGCATCGCAACCATCTCCTCCCTCCGGCTCAGAGACTGAGCCCATGCAGCTGGGAGGTATTCGCATCTCGACTAAGGAGAGGGAACGGAGGATCACCAACCGCCTTTGCCTCTATTGCGGTTCTGCTGGACATTTTGTCAATTCATGTCCAGTAAAAGCCAGAGCTCATCAGTAAGCGGAGGGCTACTGGTGAGCGCTACTACTCAGGTCTCTCCATCAAGATCCTGTACTACCATGTCGGTCCATCTACGCTGGACCGGTTCGGCTGCTTCATGCAGTGCCTTGATAGACTCTGGGGCTGAGGGTTGTTTTATGGACGAAGCATGGGCTCGGAAACATGACATTCCTCTCAGACAGTTAGGGAAGCACACGCCCATGTTCGCCTTAGATGGTAGTCTTCACCCCAGTATCAGATATGAGACACTACCTTTAACCCTCACAGTATCTGGTAACCACAGTGAGACCATTTCCTTTTTGATTTTTCGTTCACCTTTTACACCTGTTGTTTTGGGTCATCCCTGGCTAGTATGTCATAATCCTTCTATTAATTGGTCTAGTAATTCTATCCTATCCTGGAACGTTTCTTGTCATGTGAAGTGTTTAATGTCTGCTATCCCTCCTGTTTCTTCTGTCCCCTCTTCTCAGGAGGAACCTGGTGATTTGACAGGAGTGCCGGAGGAATATCATGATCTGCGCACGGTCTTCAGTCGGTCCAGAGCCAACTCCCTTCCTCCTCACCGGTCGTATGATTGTAGTATTGATCTCCTTCCGGGGACCACTCCCCCTCGGGGTAGACTATACTCTCTGTCGGCTCCCGAACGTAAGGCTCTCGAGGATTATTTGTCTGTTTCTCTTGACGCCGGCACCGTAGTGCCTTCTTCCTCTCCTGCCGGTGCGGGGATTTTTTTTTTTTGTTAAGAAGAAGGACGGTACTCTGCGCCCCTGCGTGGATTATCGAGGGCTGAATGACATAACGGTTAAGAATCGTTATCCGCTTCCCCTTATGTCGTCAGCCTTCGAGATTCTGCAGGGAGCCAGGTTCTTTACTAAGTTGGACCTTCGTAATGCTTACCATCTCGTGCGCATCAGAGAGGGGGACGAGTGGAAAACGGCGTTTAACACTCCGTTAGGGCATTTTGAGTACCGGGTTCTGCCGTTTGGTCTCGCTAATGCTCCAGCTGCTTTTCACCGCTCCCATTCCTTCGACCATCTGACTTCTTAGACTTCATTGTCTGCCTTTGTCTCAGGCATTAGTTAATGATGTACTGAGAGACATGCTGAACATCTTTGTTTTTGTCTACCTTGACGATATCCTGATTTTTTCACCGTCACTCGAGATTCATGTTCAGCACGTTCGACGTGTACTCCAACGCCTTTTAGAGAATTGTCTCTACGTGAAGGCTGAGAAGTGCGCCTTTCATGTCTCCTCTGTCACATTTCTCGGTTCTGTTATTTCCGCTGAAGGCATTCAGATGGATCCCGCTAAGGTCCAGGCTGTCAGTGATTGGCCCGTTCCAAGGTCACGTGTCGAGTTGCAGCGCTTTCTAGGTTTCTCTAATTTCTATCGGCGTTTCATTCGTAATTTCGGTCAAGTTGCTGCCCCTCTCACAGCTCTTACTTCTGTCAAGACGTGCTTTAAGTGGTCCGGTTCCGCCCAGGGAGCTTTTGATCTCCTCAAGAAGCGTTTTACGTCCGCTCCTATCCTCGTTACTCCTGACGTCACTAAACAATTCATTGTCGAGGTTGACACTTCAGATGTGGGCGTGGGAGCCATTCTATCCCAGCGCTTCCAGTCTGACGATAAGGTCCATCCTTGCGCTTATTTTTCTCATCGCCTGTCGCCATCGGAACGCAACTATGATGTGGGTAACCGCGAACTGCTCGCCATCCGCTTAGCCCTAGGCGAATGGCGACAGTGGTTGGATTATTTGGGGCGACCGTTCCTTTTGTCGTTTGGACTGACCATAAGAACCTTGAGTACATCCGTTCTGCCAAACGACTTAATGCACGTCAAGCTCGTTGGGCGTTGTTTTTCGCTCGTTTCGAGTTTGTGATTTCTTATCGCCCGGGTAATAAGAACACCAAGCCTGATGCCTTATCCCGTCTCTTTAGTTCTTCTGTGGCTTCTACCGATCCCGAGGGGATTCTTCCTTATGGGCGTGTTGTCGGGTTGACTGTCTGGGGAATTGAGAGACAGGTTAAGCAAGCACTCACTCACACTGCGTCGCCGCGCGCTTGTCCTAGTAACCTTCTTTTCGTTCCTGTTTCTACTCGTCTGGCTGTTCTTCAGTGGGCTCACTCTGCCAAGTTAGCTGGCCATCCCGGCGTTCGAGGTACACTTGCTTCTATTCGCCAGCGGTTTTGGTGGCCTACTCAGGAGCGTGACACGCGCCGTTTCGTGGCTGCTTGTTCGGACTGCGCGCAGACTAAGTCAGGTAACTCTCCTCCTGCCGGTCGTCTCAGACCGCTTCCCATTCCTTCTCGACCATGGTCTCACATCGCATTACCGGTCTGCCTTCGTCTGCGGGGAAGACTGTGATTCTTACGGTTGTCGATAGGTTCTCTAAAGCGGCACATTTCATTCCCCTCGCTAAGCTTCCTTCCGCTAAGGAGACGGCACAAATCATCATTGAGAATGTGTTCAGAATTCATGGCCTCCCGTTAGACGCCGTTTCAGACAGAGGTCCGCAATTCACGTCACAGTTTTGGAGGGAGTTCTGTCGTTTGATTGGTGCTTCCGTCAGTCTCTCTTCCGGTTTTCATCCCCAGTCTAACGGTCAAGCAGAAAGGGCCAATCAGACGATTGGTCGCATATTACGCAGCCTTTCTTTTAGAAACCCTGCATCTTGGGCAGAACAGCTCCCCTGGGCAGAATACGCTCACAACTCGCTTCCTTCGTCTGCTACCGGGCTATCTCCGTTTCAGAGTAGTCTGGGTTACCAGCCTCCTCTGTTCTCGTCCCAGCTCGCCGAGTCCAGCGTTCCCTCCGCTCAGGCGTTTGTCCAACGTTGTGAGCGCACCTGGAGGAGGGTGAGGTCTGCACTTTGCCGTTACAGGGCGCAGACTGTGGGAGCCGCCAATAAACGTAGGATTAAGAGTCCTAGGTATTGTCGCGGCCAGAGAGTGTGGCTTTCCACTCGTAACCTTCCCCTTACGGCAGCTTCTCGTAAGTTGACTCCGCGGTTCATTGGTCCGTTCCGTGTCTCCCAGGTCGTCAATCCTGTCGCTGTGCGACTGCTTCTTCCGCCACATCTTCGTCGCGTCCATCCTGTCTTCCATGTCTCCTGTGTCAAGCCCTTTCTTTGCGCCCCCGTTCGTCTTCCCCCCCGTCCTTGTCGAGGGCGCACCTATTTACAAGGTACGTAGGATCATGGACATGCGTTCTCGGGGACGTGGTCACCAGTACTTAGTGGATTGGGAGGGTTACGGTCCTGAGGAGAGGAGTTGGGTTCCATCTCGGGACGTGCTGGACCGTTCTCTGATTGATGATTTCCTCCGTTGTCGCCAGGATTCCTCCTCGAGTGCGCCAGGAGGCGCACACTCACCTGCACACTCTTGGCATTCTCTCAACCAGCCTCACGAGGAATGCTTTTCCAACTGTCTTGAAGGAGTTCCCACATATTCTGAGCTCTTGTTGGATGCTTTTCCTTCACTCTGCAGTCCAACTCATCCCAAACGATCTCTATTGGGTTGAGGTCGGGTAAATGTGGAGGCAAGGTCATCTGATACAGCACTCCATCACTCTCTTTATTTTTCAAATAGCCCTTACACAGCCTGGATGTTTGGGCCATTGTCCTGTTGAAAAACAAATGATAGTTTAAGCACAAACCAGATGGGATGTTCTCCGCTGCAGAATGATGTTGTCGGAGCCATGCTGGTTAAGTGTGTGTCATGTTTTGTCATTTATTATCTTGTCTTGTCCCTGCTTCCCATTCTATTCGTTTCCCTCTGCTGGTCTTATTAGGTTCTTTCCCTTCTTTCTAGCAACCTGCAGTCTCTCCCCCTCTCTCAGTCTGTCTCTTCTCTCTATGGATTTCCGTTTTTCCCAGCTGTTTTATTTAATCAATCATTTAGTCTTCCACATTGTTCCCGATTTTGTCCCCTGGATTAGAGTCCCTATTTCTTCCTTTGTGTCCTCATTCCTGTCCTGTGGTTCCTTGTCTAGAATTCACCGAATGCTGTGTTTGAAGTAGTTCCCCTATTCTGAGCACTTGTTGGATGCTTTTCCTCAGATGTGCGTGGTGAGCAGGTGTCACTCTGCGTCCAACTCAGCAGGTGTCTCAGTCTGTCTGGTTCAGGTGCCTTGGAGGCAACCTGCTGTTCACCTGCTGTTCAAGATCCATCAGTCTCTTTAGTTTTTCAAATAGCCCATTTCACAGCCTGGAAAGTTGTGTTTTTTGTTTGTAAAACAAATTTACTGGACAAAAGACTCTGTTTTTTCGCCAAGTCGCTTTTGGGTCCTCTTTCACCTGCATGACAGTGTGCCTTGAATTCTAAATAAATCACTGACAGTGTCACCAGCAAATCACCCCAACACCATCACACCTACTCAATGCTTCAAGGTGCGAACCACATATGCAGAGATCATCCGTTCACCTACTCTGTGTCTCACAAAGACACGGCAGTTGGAAGCAAAAATCTCAAATTTGGACTCATCAGACCAAGGGACAGATTTCCACCAGTCTAATGTCCATTGCTTGTGTTTCTTTGTCCAACCAAGTCTCTTCTTATTATAGGTGTCCTATAGTAGTGGTTTCTTTGCAGCAATTTGACCATGAATGCCTGATTCACGCAGTCTCCTCTGAACAGTTGATGCTGAGATGTGTCTGTTACTTGAACTCTGTAAAGCATTTATTTGGGCTGCAATTTCTGAGGCTGGTAACTCTAATGAACTTATCCTCTGCAGCAGAGGTAACTCTGGATCTCACGAGAGCCAGTTTCATCAGAGCACTTGATGGTTTTTGCGACGCACGTGAAGAAACTTTCAAAGTTCTCAACATTTTCCACATTGACTGACCTTCTTGTCTTAAAGTAACGATGGCTGTCATTTCCTTTTCTTATTTGAGCTGTTCTTGCAATAATATGGACTTGGTATTTTACCAAATAGGGCTATCTTATGTATACCACCCCTACCTTGTCACAACACAACTGATTGGGTCAAACGCATTAAGAAGGAAATACATTTTCCAAAAGTGTGCAAAGTTGTCATCAAGGCAAACGGTGGCTACTTTGAAGAATCAAAAATCTAAAATACACGTTGTTTGTTACTACATGATGTGTTATTTCATCGTTTTGATGTCTTCACTATTATTCCACAATGTAGAAAATAGTAAAAATAAAGAAAAATTCATTGAATGAGTAGGTGTGTCTAAACTTTTGACTGATACTGTATGTGGGATCCTAAACTAGTTTTTCAGCTAAGGTGACTGATGCTCTGTCTTCTCCATACCAGGGTCATTACTTAGCCTGCATGACTGCCATCTTGAAGCAGATGGATGACATGCACTACGCCCACTACATAAGTACTTTCAAGACCAGACAGGACATTATTGTAAGTGGTCCGCTCCTCCTGCCCTGGGCATCGCTCTTCCTGAGTCATCCAGTCGATAGCTGGCATTCAACCATTGGTGCTTGTAACTGCACCTGAAGTGGTTATTGATTATAGACATTTCATGAGGACTGACTTGGAACAATGTGAGGATCTCCCTGTCCTTGCTTCTTTACTGAGGTGTGTGGGTCTAATATGAGGAAAGCTTAGGTACCTGCTGTGCATAGTTTAACTTGTTACTAATCAATGGACTTGGTTAGAAACACAATCCCATGTTTGTGCAGACATGAAGATGCATAAATCCAGGTACTTGCAGTACAGGTAAGGTAACTGTTCTCCCTGGCCCACTACAGGACTTCCTGATGGAGACATTCATCATGTTTAAGGACCTGATGGGGAACGTTTTCCCCTCTGACTGGATGACCATGAACCTTCTGCAGATTGGGGTGTTTCTGCGGGCCATCAATCAGTACTCTGAGGTCCTCAACATGTACTTCCTAGACCAGACCCACTTTGAGCTGCAGGTGGGTCTCAAGTCTTCACCTCTTAATGGGGTGGACAAAATACATCTGTGTCTCTCTCCTAATATAATCTTAACTCAATAATTGTCTCAATGTCCATGTCAAAATGTTTATCATATTCTCCTCTCTTCAGCTATGGAACAACTACTTCCATCTGACTGTGGCATTCCTTACCCACAAGTCATTGCAGCTGGAATCCTTCTCTCAAGAGAAACGGAACAAAATACTTAACAAGTATGTCCTTTTCTTCTTTATTTTGTACAATATTTAAATTCCCCAAAATAAATAATTACACAAGAAAAATCCAAATTGCACAGTGTATTTTAATTGATACAGTATACAGTACAGTATTCACACCCCTTTACCTTTTCCAGCCTTTGTTGTGTTAGAAAGTAGGATTAAAATGGATTTAATTTTTATATTGTTCAACGATCTACACACAATACTCTGTTATGTCAAAGTGGTCGAAAAATTCCATATTTGTTATAAATTCATACAAATAAATCAGTATGCACCCCCCTAAGTCAATAGATGTTAGAAACACCTTTGGCAGCGATTAAAGCTGTGAGTATTTTTTGTCCAAGTCTCTAGAGCTTTGCCTGAATTTTACAATATTTGCCCAATATTATTTTAAAGAATCAGCGAGCTCTGTCCCCATCGACCTCATGGTGAAATCCTTGAGCAGTTTCCTTCCTCTACGGCAACTGAGTTAGGAAGGACGCCTGTATCTTTGTAGCGACTGGGTGTATTTATACACCACCCAAAGCCTAATTAATAACTTCACCATGCTCAAAGGGATATTCAATGTCTGCTTATTATTCTTTTATTTTTTTACACATCTAGCAATCAGTGCCCTTTACGAGGCATTGAAAAACTTCCCTGGTCTTTGTGGTTGAATCTGTGCTTGAAATTCACTACTCGATTGAGGGACCTTACAGATAATTGTACATGTGGGGTACAGAGATGGGGTAGTCATAGACAAATCATGTTAAATGCTATTATTGAACACAGAATGAGTCCATGCAACTTATTATGGGATTTGTTAAGCACATTTTTCTCCTGAACTTATTTGTGCTTGCCATAACAAAGGGGTTGAATACTTTTGACTTAAGACATTTTCAGCTTTTCATTTCTAATTAATTTGTAAAAAATCTCTAAAAACAAAATTATACTTTGACATTATGGGGTATTATGTGTAGATCAGGGTGCAACACAAAACCTTTGGGGAAAAGTAAAGGGGTATGAATACTTTCTGAATACACTGTAAATGCTCCTGTTAGTAAATATTTATTCATGCTCTACTGCATGTAGTGTCATTCTATGATGTGGTTACAGGTATGGAGACATGAGGAAGAGCATTGGATTTAAGATCAGAGACATGTGGTATAATCTTGGTAAGTACCGTCCGGTAGTTGTTATCTCTGTGAGACAGGAACTCCTCAAATAGAGGTGTCTAGAGAATGGCCTGTTCAGTGGAAACATGCTCAGATAGGAGAGAAGCTAGACATTGTTGTTTTATTACCAGGTTTCATGGTGGCCGCTTTTTGTTTACAGCTTTATGAGTTTACTGTCTTTTTGTTTGCATGAAAAAGGAGTGTGGCTTATTGCCCTTTCAAATGAACCATGTGTAACATTTGCTTCTAACTGCATCCTGTGTGTATCTCTCAGGCCCCCACAAGATGAAATTCATCCCTGCCATGGTGGGGCCCATCCTGGAGGCTACCCTGGTGCCTGAGCCAGAGCTTAGGAAAGCCACCATCCCCATCTTCTTTGACATGATGCAGTGTGAGCACAACTTCACTCCCAGCCGTACCTTTGACATGGTGAGATAGCTGCCCACAGTAGTTTTGCCTGTCTGGCTTTACAGTATAACTGTACAAATAGAGTTTCCCAGCATTATTTGGCTGAACTGATCCTTGCATTGGCATGTGTGATGTGTTTTTAATATGTCTGTCTGTAAATGCAGTTTGAGAATGAACTGATCACCAAGTTGGATCAGGAAGTAGAGGGAGGCAGTGGGGATGAACAGTACAAAATCCTGCTGGAGAAAACGTAAGCACCCTGCCAATCAGAGGCTGATGCCTTTTCCTTATTCTTATTACCTCATGGTTTCATATTCAAGGCCTAAATAAGGGCTATTTATCTATATTGCATTGTTGGTATTGTGTAGGCTCCTGGAGCACTGCCGGAGGCACAGATACCTGTCTCAGTCAGGGGAGGAGCTGGCTCTGCTGCTCAGTAGTCTGCTGGAGAAGCTACTGGCATACCGCACCATCACACATGACGAGAGCCCTGAGCTCCGCATGAGCTGCACCGTCAACGTCCTGGTACGCCCTTACAGTACCCACCTAAGATGCAGCGGGGAGCTCACCAGGCACTATCTAATTCATTGGACTGGTTTATGTGGAACTCACAATATAGTCTGAACGATTGAGCCACATTCACCAACTCAGAGGAGTAGTATATGAAGATGTTATGTTTCTACATTGAACAAATTCATTTTTTACTAAATGTTATCATCAAACATTTGAACCAAACCTGAGTTTTTCCACTGTTTTTATTTTGGTTGTGACAGAATTTCTATAAAGAGAAGAAACGGGAAGACATTTACATACGGTGAGACAGTTGGATAAATTAATAGTCTTCTTTGCATCCCATTTTGTTAGATATCACTCTAAAATACTGAATTCGTCCTCAGGTATCTGTACAAGCTGAGGGATTTACACCTTGTCTGTGAGAACTACACAGAGGCAGCCTATACCCTGTTACTTCATGCCGAACTCCTTGAGGTCTCACTCAACATTCAATTCGACTTTCAATAAAAATATCAGTCTTTTGAATATTTCCCTAAAGTTACAGTTAACATACTATAACATACATTACTAGAAAACTAAATGCAATTTGTGTATTGTGTCCACCTCAGTGGTCTGACAAGCCCTGTGCACCTCATCTGATCCCCGGTGACGGCCAACATGTCTGGACCCAGCAGGAGCTCAAAGAGAGGCTCTTCCAGGAGATAATCTGTTACCTAGACAAGGGCAAAGTGAGTTCCCACCCTCATCCTCACTACAGTTACCCTATTAGGAACCCTGATCTTCAGATGAAGTTCAATATATTGTCTCCCTTGAACTTTGTAAGGGAGCAGAATGTTCTGTTTTCTCTTTTCAAAACTGGTCGAAAGGCTATTTTTACCCTGAAGTCACCTGCAATTTACCACAAGTAGGATCACTGCTGAGAATCATCAAGGCCATTTTTTCACTTTGAACTGAAAAATCTCATTTTCAGTTTAGATTTATTTTGGGGGTGCAGTTGTAAATCAAACAAATACACGTGTGAACCCCATCAATTTTTTCAATTTCAACTTATTTGAGAAGAAATAGTGAATTGTGCAAGAGTGCCAATATATTTGACCGCATCTGTAGGGTTAGAGCTCCTATGCTACTTCCCCTGAACATACCACAAGAGCTACTGCCACTGATATTTGTGTCAGTTGAATTTGCAACAAAATAATCTGATGGCCATATTCAATCAAACATGGTTACCAGATTTACAGATTACTACTGTTCACCACAGTACAGGGCCATGCACATACCTTTTGGGGGGCATGTGCTCAAATAATTCCAGCAACCGTGGTCACAAACCCGTTGAGCAGTTATTACAGAAGAGGGGAAAGCAGCACAATCTGCCCACTGGGCACAGACATTAATTCAACGTCTATTCCATGTTGGTTCAATGTAATTTCATTGAAATGACATGGAAACAACATTGATTCAAATCAAATCAAATTTATTTATATAGCCCTTCGTACATCAGCTGATATCTCAAAGTGCTGTACAGAAACCCAGCCTAAAAACCCCAACCGCAAGCAATGCAGGTGTAGAAGCACGGTGGCTAGGAAAAACTACCTAGAAAGGCCAAAACTTAGGAAGAAACCTAGAGAGGAACCAGGCTATGTGGGGTGGCCAGTCCTCTTCTGGCTGTGCCGGGTGGAGATTATAACAGAACATGGCCAAGATGTTCAAATGTCTATAAATGACCAGCATGGTCAAATAATAATAATCACAGACAGAACAGTTGAAACTGGAGCAGCAGCACGACCAGGTGGACTGGGGACAGCAAGGAGTCATCATGTCAGGTAGTCCTGAGGCATGGTCCTAGGGCTCAGGTCCTCCGAGAGAGAGAAAGAAAGAGAGAAAGAGAAAATTAGAGAGAGCATACTTAAAATTCACACAGGACACCGGATAGGACAGGAGAAGTACTCCAGATATAACAAACTGACCCTAGCCCCCTGACACATAAACTACTGCAGCATAAAAACTGGAGGCTGAGACAGGAGGGGTCAGGAGACACTGTGTCCCCATCCGATGACACCCCCGGACAGGGCCAAACAGGAAGGATATAACCCCACCCACTTTGCCAAAACACAGCACCCCCCACCACTAGAGGGATATCTTCAACCACCAACTTACCATCCTGAGACAAGGCCGAGTATAGCCCACAAAGATCTCCGCCACGGCACAACCCAAGGGGGGCGCCAATCCAGACAGGAAGATCACATCAGTGACTCAACCCACTCAAGTGACGCACCCGCCCTAGGGACGGTATGAAAGAGCCCTAGTAAGCCAGTGACTCAGCCCCTGTAATAGGGTTAGAGGCAGAGAATCCCAATGGAAAGAGGGGAACCGGCCAGGCAGAGACAGCAAGGGCGGTTCGTTGCTCCAGAGCCTTTCCGTTCACCTTCACACTCCTGGGCCAGACTACACTCAATCATATGACCCACTGAAGAGATGAGTCTTCAGTAAAGACTTAAAAGTTGAGACCGAGTTTGCGTCTCTCACATGGGTAGGCAGACCATTCCATAAAAATGGAGCTCTATAGGAGAAAGCCCTGCCTCCAACTGTTTGCTTAGAAATTCTAGGGACAATTAGGACGCCTGCGTCGTGTGACCGTAGTGTACGTGTAGGTATGTACGGCAGGACCATATCAGAGAGATAGGTAGGAGCAAGCCCATGTAATGCTTTGTAGGTTAGCAGTAAAACCTTGAAATCAGCCCTTGCCAGTGTAGGGAGGCTAGCACTGGAGTAAAATGATCAAATTTTGTGGTTCTAGTCAGGATTCTAGTAGCCGTATTTACCACTAACTGAAGTTTATTTAGTGCTTTATCCGGGTAGCCGGAAAGTAGAGCATTGCAGTAGTCTAACCTAGAAGTGACAAAAGCATGGATTAATTTTTCTGCATCATTTTTGGACAGAAAGTTTCTGATTTTTGCAATGTTACGTAGATGGAAAAAAGCTGTCCTTGAAACAGTCTTGATATGTTCTTCAAAAGAGAGATCAGGGTCCAGAGTAACGCCAAGGTCCTTCACAGTTTTATTTGAGAAGACTGTACAACCATTAAGATTAATTGTCAGATTCAACAGAGGATCTCTTTGTTTCTTGGGACCTAGAACAAGCATCTCTGTTTTGTCCGAGTTTAAAAGTAGAAAGTTTGCAGCCATCCACTTCCTTATGTCTGAAACACATGCTTCTAGCGAGGGCAATTTTGGGGCTTCACCATGTTTCATTGAAATGTACAGCTGTGTGTCATCCGCATAGCAGTGAAAGTTAACATTATGTTTTCGAATGACATCCCCAAGAGGTAAAATACATAGTGAAAACAATAATGGTCCTAAAACGGAACCTTGAGGAACACCGAAATTTACAGTTGATTTGTCAGAGGACAAACCATTCACAGAGACAAACTGATATCTTTCTGACAGATAAGATCTAAACCAGGCCAGAACTTGTCCGTGTAGACCAGTTTGGGTTTCCAATCTCTCCAAAAGAATGGTATCAAAAGCAGCACTAAGGTCTAGGAGCACGAGGACAGATGCAGAGCCTCGGTCTGATGCCATTAAAAGGTCATTTACCACCTTCACAAGTGCAGTCTCAGTGCTATGATGGGGTCTAAAACCAGACTGAAGCATTTCGTATACATTGTTTGTCTTCAGTAAGGCAGTGAGCCTTTTCTAAAAAAATTGAGAGGAATGGAAGATTCGATATAGGCCGATAGTTTTTTATATTTTCTGGGTCAAGGTTTGGCTTTTTCAAGAGAGGCTTTATTACTGCCACTTTTAGTGAGTTTGGTACACATCCGGTGGATAGAGAGCCGTTTATTATGCTCAACATAGGAGGGCCAAGCACAGGAAGCAGCTCTTTCAGTAGTTTAGTTGGAATAGGGTCCCGTATGCAGGTTGAAGGTTTAGAGGCCATGATTATTTTCATCATTGTGTCAAGAGTGTCTCTCTTGAAACTAGGTCCTGGCAGAGTTGTGCAGACACAGGACAACTGAGCTTTGAAGGAATACGCAGATTTAAAGAGGAGTCCGTAATTTGCTTTCTGATAATCATGATCTTTTCCTCAAAGAAGTTCATGAATTTATTACTGCTGACGTGAAAGCCATCCTCTCTTGGGGAATGCTGCTTTTTAGTTAGCTTTGCGACAGTATTAAAAATGAGTTTCGGATTGTTCTTATTTTCCTCAATTAAGTTGGAAAAATAGGATGATCGAGCAGCAGTAAGGTCTTTCCAAGCTAGTCGGAAGACTTCCAGTTTGGTGTGGCGCCATTTCCGTTCCAATTTTCTGGAAGCTTGCTTCAGAGATTGGGTATTTTCTGTATACCAGGGAGCTAGTTTCTTATGAGAAATGTTTTTAGCTTAAGGGGTGCAACTGAATCTAGGGTATTGCGCAAGGTTAAATTGAGTTCCTCAGTTAGCTGGTGGTTAACTGATTTTTGTCCTCTGCTCTGCTCTCGGCACTGCTCACATTCAACCACTGTGTAAGCAGTGCAAAACTATTTTGTAACTGAAATAAATGCTGCACTTATTAACAATGAACAACACAAATCCAGTCAAAATAGAAGATTGTAAGAAATACTGTAGCCACCTTTACTATTATGAACAAAAATATGAAAAAGATATGAATGCAACATGTAAAGTGATCCCAGAAATGTTGCATACTCACAAAAAACGTATTTCTCTCAAATGTTATGCACAAATTTGTTTACATCCCTGTTAGTGAGCATTTCTCCAATGCCAAGATAATCCATCCACCTGACAGGTGTGGCATATCAAGAAGCTGATTAAACAACATGATCATTATACAGGTGCACCTTGTGCTGGGGACAATACAAGGCCATTCTAAAATGTGCAGTTTTGTCACACAACGCAATGCCACAGATGTCTCAAGTTTTGAGGGAGCGGGCAATTGGCATGCTGACTGCAGGAATGTCCACCAGAGCAGTTGCCAGATCATTTAATGTTCATTTCTCTACAATAAGCCACCTCCATCATTGTTTTAGAGATTTTGGCAGTACTTCCAACCGGCCTCACAACTGCAGACCATCTGTATGGCGTCGTGTGGGTGAGCGAGATGCTGATGTCGACGTTGTGAACAGAGTGCCCCATGGTGGCGTTGGGGTAATGGTTTAGGCAGGCATAAGCTACCGATTAGCTATCAATGGCAAATTGATGGCATAAGATATCGATAGCATAAGCTATTATTGAATGCACAAAAATACCTTGATGAAATCCTGAGGCCCATTGTTTGAAGGTATTTTTATTTAACCTTTATTTAACTAGGGAAGTCAGTTAAGAACAAATTCTTATTTACAATGACGGCCTACCCTGGCCAATCCCTAACCCGGACGATGCTGGGCCAATTATGCGCCTTCCTATGGGACTCCCAATCACGGCCGGTTGTGTTACAGCCTGGAATCGGGTCTGTAGTGACACTTCTAGCACTGAGATGCAGTGCCTTAAACCGCTGCGCCACTCGGGAGCCCAGTTACCAACAGATGCATATCTGTTTTCCCAGTCATGTAAAATCCATAGATTAGGGCCTAATGAATTTATTTAAATTGACTGATTTCCTCATATGAACTGTAACTCAGTAAAATCTTTGAAATTGTTGCATGTTGGGTTTATATTTTTATTCAGTGCACAGTACCAGTAAAAAGGTTTGGACACACCTACTCATTCAAGGGTTTTTCTTTATTTTTTACAATTTTCTACATTGTAGAATAAAACTATGAAATAACACAAATGGAATCTTGTAGTCACCAATTATTTTTTAAACAAATCACAATATATGATATATATTCTTCAAAGTTGCCTTGAAGAAGGCTTTGCAAACTCTTGGCGCCTGGAATGCTTTTCCAACAGTCTTGAAGGAGTTCCCACATATGCAGAGCACTTGTTGGCTGCTTTTCCTTCACTCTGCAGTCTAACTCATCCCAAACCATCGCAATTGGGTTGAGGTCGGGTAATTGTAAAGGCCAGGTCATCTGATGCAGCACTCCATCACTCTCCTTCTTGGTCAAATAGCCCTTACACAGGCTGGAGGTGTGTTTTGGGTCATTTTCCTGTTGAAAAACAAACGATAGTCCCACTAAGCGCAAACCAGATGGGATGGCGTATCGCTGCAGAATGCTGTGGTAGCCATGCTGGTTAAGTGTGCCTTGAATTCTAAATAAATCACAGACAGTGTCACCAGCAAAGCACACCCACACCATCACACCTCCTCCATGCTTCACTGTGGGAACCACACATGCAGAGATAATCTGTTCACCTACTCTGTGTTTCACAAAAACACAGCAGTTGGAACCACAATTCTCACATTTGGACTCATCAGACCAAAGGACAGATTTCCACCAGTCTAATGTCCATTGATCGTGTTTCTTGGCCCAAGCATGTCTCTCCTTATTATTGGTGTCCTTTAGTGGTGGTTTCTTTGCAGCAATTTGACCATGAAGGCCTGATTCACGCAGTCTCGTCTGAACAGTTGATGTTGAGATTTGTCTGTTACTTGAACTCGTTTTTTTGACCTGCAATTTCTGAGGCTGGTAACTAATGAACATATCCTCTGCAGCAGAGGTAGCTCTGGGTCCTTTCCTGTAGCAGTCCTCATGAGAGACAGTTTCATCATAGCGCTTGATGGTTTTTGAGACTGTACTTCAAGAAACTTTCAACGTTTTTGTAATTTTTCAGATTGACTGACCTTCATGTCTTAAAGTTATGATGGACTGTCATTTCTCTTTGCTTATTTCAGCTGTTCTTGCCATAATATGAACTTGATCTTTTATATTCTTTATACCGCCCCACCATGTCACAACACAACTGATTGGCTCAAACACATTAAGAAGGAAAGACATTACACAAACAAACTTTGAATAGACACAGCTGTTAACTGAAATGCGTTCCAGGTGACTACCTCATGAAGCTGGTTGAGAGAATGCCAAGAGTGTGCAAAGCTCATCAAGGCAAAGGGTGGCTACTTTGAAGAATCTCAAGAATAAGATATATTTTGATTTGTTTAACACTATTTTGGTTACTACATGATTCCATATGTGTTATTTCATAGTTTTGATGTCTTCACTATTATTCTACAATGTAGAAAATAGTAAAAATAAATTAAACCCTTGAATTGAGTAGGTGTGTCCAAACCTTTGACTGGTACTGTAAATCAACCCAACTCCATTTGTTGCCACTATCATGTATCCCAGTTACCCCCAAAAAGGAGTTGTACAGAGTTTGCAACCCCCCGCATACACACATGCATGTGCGCATACGCAAACATGCACACACAATCAATGCACAAAAATGGCCTGCCATTGTATCCATAAACAGTGATGCATTTTTTCCAAACGAAATATAGCCTACAAAAATAACTCCCATTTTTCACCTGCATTTGGAGCTGAAAATCATTTATGTTAGCAGCCAATATCAAGTAGGTATATATCATGTCACTTCTCTGGAGTCCAGAGCAAGCAAAAGCATACAGTCTACTTGCAGTGGAGGTTGCAGGATCGGATGGACAAGCGTTCTGTACCCGTGCCAACAATTTCCAGGGCAGCCTGCCTGCAGAGTGCGCGTTGCCAATAGGTAGGCCGGCTCTTCCTTAAACATATCATTATACTTTGGGCAGAATATGTTACATCTTCAACCCACAACTTTGAAGACAGTGCAATGTTATAGCTGCTTATCTTTAGACAGCCAGTATCCACCCAAACTAGACCTATCTGAAATATGAAAATGATTAATCAAAATCACCAGATACCCTATTGTACTGGCAGAGATGAGTCAGTAGTAGATTGATAAACTGCATTTTATATAGATGATGAATGTAGGCCTACTCTGTTTTTGCCATGCAAAACTGAAGGAAATTAAACAAGTTCTTTCTGGTCACTAATCTGGATATGCGCACCCGCCTTTGCGCGCCAATGCTAATGATTGGTCATTGGTCAGCAATCAAGACACCATCTTTTTGGTTTTGAAGCATAAAAGGCACGGCTTGGAAACTATCACGGATTACAAAGGGAAGGACAGCCGCAAACTGTCCAATGACGCGAGCCTACCAGACAAGCTAAATACCTTCTATACTCGCTTCAAGGAAAGAACATTGAACATGCATGAGAGCACCAGCTGTTCCGGATGACTGCTTGATCATCCTCTCCGTAGCTAATATGATTAAGACCTTTAAACAGGTTAACATTGACAAGGCCGCAGGGCCAGTTGGAGTACCAGGATGCATACTCAGAGCATGCGCTGACCAGCTGGCAAGTGTCTTCACTGACGTTTTCAACCTTTCTCTGACCCAGTCTGTAAATACCTACATGTTTCAAGCAGACCACCATAGTCCATGTGCCCAAGAACGCCAAGGTAACCTGTCTAAATGCCTATCACCCCATTGCACTCACATCTGTAGCCATGAAATGCTTTCAAAGGCTGGTCATAACTCACATCAACACCTGGATGCTGTTCATTGAGTACAGCTCAGCATTCAACCGTTGTGCCCTCCAAGATCATCACTAAGCTAAGGACCCTGGGATTAAACACCTCCCTGTGCATCTGAATCCTGGACTTACTGATGGGCCGCCCCCCAGGTGATGAGGGTAGGCAACAACACATCTGCCACGGGGGCCCCTCAGGGATGCGTGCTTATTCCCTTCCTGTTCACCCACGATTCCAACACCATCATTAAGTTTGCAGACGACATAATGGTGGTAAGCATGATCACCGATGACGATGAGACAGCCTACAGGGAGGAGTTCAGAGACCTGGCCCTTTAGGGGGCTGAAAATATTTGGCATGGGCCCTCAGATCTCAAAAGGTTATACAGCTGCACCATTGAGAGTATCTTGACTGACTGCATTCCCGCTTGGTGTGACAACTGCTTAGCTTCCGACTGCAAGGCGTTACAGAAGGTAGTGCGTACGCCCTAGTACGTCACTGGGGCCGAGCTCCCTGCCATCCTGGAACTCTATACCAGGTGGTGTCAGAGGATGGTCCTAAAAATGGTCAAAGACTCCAGCCTCCCAAGTTATAGAATGTTCTCTCTGCTACCACACTGAAATCAGTACCGGAGCGCCAAGTCTGCGACCAAAGGGCTCCTGAACAGCATTTACCCCCAAGCCATAAGACAGCTGAACAGCTAATCAAATAGCTACAGCTTCATTAAATAGTGCAAATGGCTGGCAGCATTATTAATACCAAAACACCAGTCTCAACATCAACAGTGAAGAAGCGACTCCGGAATGCTGGCCTTCTAGGCAGAGTTCCTCTGTCCAGTGTGGTGTTCTTTTGCCCATCTTAATCTTTTATTTTTATTGGCCAGTCTGAGATATGGCTTTTTCTTTGCAACTCTGCCTAGAAGGCCATCATCGGAGTCGGAGTCGCCTCTTCACTGTTGATGTTGACACTGGTGTTTTGCGGGTACTATTTAATGAAGCTGCCAGTTGAGGACTTGTGAGGCGTCTGTTTCTCAAATTAGACACTCTAATGCACTTGTCCTCTTGCACAGTTGTGCACCGGGGCCTCACAATCCTCTTTTTATTCTGGTTAGAGCCAGTTTGCGCTGTCCTGTGAAGGGAGTAGTATACAGCATTGTAGAGATCTTCAGTTTCTTAGCAATTTCTCGCATGAAATAGCCTTGATTTCTCAGAACAAGAATAGACTGAAGTTTCAGAAGAAAGTTATTTGTTTCTGGCCATTTTGAGCCTGTAATCAAACCCACAAATGCTGATGCTCCTGATACTCAACAAGTCTAAAGAAGGCTAGTTTTCATCTGTGCTGAAGGGTTTTCTAATGATCGATTAGCCTTTTAAAATTAACTTGGATTAGCTAACACAACGTGCCATTGGAACACAGGAGTGGTGGTTGCTGAGGAACCTCCTGGCACCAACAGAGATGGCCGCCTCGCTTCGCGTTCCTAGGAAACTATGCAGTATTTTTTAAATTTTTAATGTGTTATTTCTTGCATTGTTACCCCAGGGAATATTAGGTTTTATTACATACAGTCGGGAGGAACTATTGGATATAAGAGCAACGTCAGCTCACCAACATAATGACCAGGAATACGACTTTCCCGAAATGGATCCTCTGTTTGGTCCACCACCCAGGACAATGGATCGGATCCCAGCCAGCGACCCAAAACAACGGCGACGCAGAAGGAGCTGTCTTCTGGTCAGGCTCCGTAGACGGGCACATCGCGCACCGCTCCCGTGCAGACTACTCGCCAATGTCCAGTCTCTTGACAACAAGGTAGACGAAATCCGAGCATGGGTTGCCTTCCAGAGAGACATCACAAATTGCAACGTTCTTTGTTTCACGGAAACATGGCTCACTCGGGATACGTCATCATGGTGACATGGTGTGATCATAACATACAGGAACTCAAGTCCTTTTGTTCACCTGATCTAGAATTCCTTACAACCAAAACCTGCGGGCTCTCCTTCACTGCAGCCAACGTGAGTAAAACATTTAAATGTGTTAACCCTCGCAAGACTGCCTGCCCAGACGGCATCCCCAGTCGCGTCCTCAGAGCTTGCGCAGACCAGCTGGCTGGTGTGTTTACGGACATGTTATATCAATCCCTAACCCAGTCTGCTGTTCCCACATGCTTCAAGAGGGCCACCATTATTCCTGTTCCCAAGAAAGCGAAGGTAACTGAGCTAAATGACTATCGCCCTGTAGCACTCACTTCCGTCATCATGAAGTGCTTTGAGAGACTAGTCAAGGACCATATCACCTCCACCCTACCTGACACCCTAGATCCACTCCAATTTCCTTACCGCCCCAATAGGTCCACAGATGATGCAATCACACTGCACACTGCCCTAAGCCATCTGGACCAGAGGAATACCTTTGTAAGAATGCTGTTTATCGACTACAGCTCAGCATGTAACACCATAGTGCCCTCCAAACTCGTCATTAAGCTCGAGATCCTGGGTCTCGACCCCGCCCTGTGCAACTGGGTCCTGGACTTCCTGACGGGCCGCCCCCAGGTGGTGAGGGTAGGTAACAATATCTCCACCCCGCTGATCCTCAACACTGGGGCCCCACAAGGGTGAGTTCTCAGCCCTCTCCTGTACTCCCTGTTCACTCATGACTGCGTGGCCTTGCACGCCTCCATCAAGTTTGCAGATGACATTACAGTGGTAGGCTTGATTACCAACAACGACGAGACTGCCTACAGGAAGGAGGTGAGGGCCCTCGGAGTGTGGTGTCAGGAAAATAACCTTACACTCAATGTCAACTAAACAAATGAGATGATCGTGGACTTCAGGAAAAAGCAGAGGGAGCAGCCCCCTATCCACATTGACGGGACAGTAGTGGAGAAGGTGGAAAGTTTTAAGTTCCTCGGCGTACACATCACGGACAAACTGAAATGTTCCACCCACACAGACTGCATGGTGAAGAAGGCGCAACAGCGCCCCTTCAACCTCAGGAGGCTGAAGACATTTGGCTTGTCACCAAAAACACTCACAAACTTTTACAACTTTTATTAATTCCTTTACACTTGTGTTGTTTAAGGTAGTTGTTGTGAAATTGATAGGTTAGATTACTTGTTAGATATTACTGCATGGTCAGAACGAGAAGCACAAGCATTTCGCTACACTCGCATTAACATCTGCTAACCATGTGGATTTGATTTTCTGATCATGGGCCTCTGTACGCCTATGTAGATATTCCATTTAAAAAATCAGCTGTTTCCAGCAACAAGAGTCATTTACAACATTAACAATGCCTACACTGTATTTCTGATCAATTTGATGTTATTTTAATGGACACATTTTTTTTGCTTTAAAAAAAAAAAACAAGGACATTTCTAAGTGACCCCAAGCTTTTAAACGTTAGTGTATATGTACATATTAACTAAATTACCTCAACTACCTTGTACCCCTGCACATTGTGTCGGTACCGGTACTCCTTGTATATAGCCTCGTTGTTGCTATTTTATTGTGTTACTATTTCCTGATTTTCTTATTTGCACATTTTTCTTACTTTTTAACTCGGCATTGTTGGGAAAGGGCCTGTTGTATTCGGCACATGTGACAAATAAAATGTTATTTAACGACTATTTGCGGGCAGTGGGTTCAGAACAACAACGACAAAATGGTTAGGAAATTATACCTCCACCGAAAAGGGCCCTTGGACACTGGAATGGCCAAGGGGCATGTGCTCTGCACAGTACATCACCCCTGAAACCTGCTGTCTGGGTTTGATTGAATAGAGGTGTTAGTGAGGGACAGATGGTGATCTCTCGACCATGTTCACATCTCATGTTCATATTTAATTATTTTTTTTACCAACTGCTGCATGTGTCTGTTCAGATGTGGGAGAAAGCCATTGAGATGGGTAAACAGCTGGCAAAGATGCACGAGAACCAGATGTTTGACTTCATGGAGATTAGCCAACTGCTGGTAAGACGATTTATCTTCTGCTATTGTGCTGTAGTCTGAGATTTATTCAAAATATTGTCACTACTGATTATAGATGTTTCTTTAAAAACATGCAAAGTAAAACTAAAAAGTATTATCCTCTTAGTTCCTTCATTGTAAAAAGGCTTCACCAACATCGCAAGAGAGGGATTGTCAATAGCCCACTGCCAATTTACAGGCCTTTTCAATAGGACCAGGTCTAATGCTGTACTGGCATGCTTTTCAGTGTCCTCAAAGGCTAGGAGTTAATTACATAAAGTGCCTTCAGAAAGTATTCACACCCTGTGAATTTTTCCCAAATGTGTTGTGTTACAGTCTGAATTTAAAATGGATTCAATTGAAATGTTGTGTCACTGGCCTACACACAATACCCCATAATGTCAAAGTGGAGTTATGTTTTAGATTATTATTTATATTAATTAAAAATTAAACGTGGAAATGTCTTTAGTCAATAAGTATTCAACCCCATTGTTATGGCACGCCTAAATACATTCAGGAGTAAATATGTGCTTAACAAGTCACATAATACATGTCATGGACTCACTCTGTGCAATAATAGTATTTAACATGATTTTTAAATGATTACCCCCATCCATACAATTATCTGTAAGTCCCTCAATCGAGTAATGAATTTCCAGCACAGATTAATCCACAAAGACCAGGGAGGTCTTTGGGTAAAAATTAGTTGAGTAAAACATTTCAAAAGCGGACATTGAATATACCTTTGAGCATGTTGAAGTTTTTAATTACACTTTGGATGATGTATCAATATACCCAGTCACTACAAAGATGCATATGTCCTTCCTAACTCAGTATCCGGAGAGGCCTAGTTACAGTTTTGATTTAAATCGTCTTCAAAATCAATGAGAAGACTTGAAAATGGCTGTCTAGCAATGATCAACAACCAACTTGACAGAGTTTAAATAATTATTTTAAGAATGTGCAATCCATGTGTGCAAAGCTCTTAGAGACTTACCCAGAAAGACTCACAGCTGTAAACACTGCCAAAGGTTATTCTAATGTATTGACTCATGGTGTGTCAATACTTATATAAATTAGATATTTCTGTACTTAATTTTCAATGAATTTGCAAAAAAAATGTATTAACATGTTTTCACTTTGTCATTTTGGGGTATTGTGTATAGATGTGTGAGAAAATAAATATATTTCATCCATTTTGAATTCAGGCTGTAACACAGCAAAATGTGGAATAAATCAATGGGTATGAATACTTTCTGAAGGCACTATACAATGTGAATGAATTGTTCAAGATACATTGTCAAAGGCCAGGATAACCATGTCTTGTCTAAGACAGAAGGTCATTTCAGCTAGCCCAATCCAAATAACAGTAATAGTTGAAGAAAAAAACAACTCATTACATCAGAAAACAGAAGTTGAGGAAATGGGGAAGAGATAAGAGTTACTGCCAACAGTCTCACCCATGCACTGCCGGTTGACATACTGGCATCTGCCGTTAGGAAGTAATAGTGAATGAATTATGAAGTGATACTCTATTTTATGTCATGTTTTTGTAAATACTGTGTCATTGTGGTATTCAACCGTTCTTCGCTGCAGTGGAGTGGTACAAAAACTGTGTTCTGTCACACTGTGCCAGACAATCTATGTTCATTATGGATCCTTCAATTTCACACTGAACCATGTTTGTATTTGTTTTTTCTACAGTTGTAATGAGATGCTACAGTATGTTGTATGTTGTCTGTGTTCCTGATTGTGGCTTTGTTACTCTCTCTGCTGTCGTCCACAGAAACAGCAAGCCCAGTTCTTTGAGAATATAATGCATGCCATGCGGCCTCAGCCAGAATACTTTGCTGTGGGATACTATGGCCTTGGATTCCCCACTTTCCTCAGAGTGAGATTATTAACTATTTTCCTAAATTCAGCCTACATAGCACATCTCAAGGTCTGTTTTATTCACCAGAGATTATGTGTTCATGTGCCTTTTATTAATTTTACTTATGGCACGCTCTATCAAATGAAATGATAGTGTCACGCCCTGACCTTAGAGAGCCTTTTATTTCTCTGTTTTTGGTTAGGTCAGGGTGTGATTAAGGTGGGCATTCTATGTTTTCTATTTCTTTGTTGTTTTTGCCTTGTGTGGTTCCCAATCAGATGCAGCTGTCTATCGTTGTTTCTGATTGGGGATCATATATAAGTTGGTATTTTCCGTTTGGGTTTTGTGGGGAGTTATTTTCTGTTTAGCTGTTTAGTTGCCTGACAGAACTGTGCTCTTTAGTTTTTTTCTACTTTTTTTATTTTGTTGCGGTGTTTAGTTGATTAAAAATCATGAATGCCTACCAAGCTGTACCTTGGTCTCCTTCTTCAACCCACGAGAGTCGTTACAGATAGTCAATTGTTGAAAAAAATGTTTCACGATGTATAATGCAGGCTATACTAGTTAGCCGTTCCATAAAGCAGTAGGTGATTCTATGGATTGAATACCTTCCATAATCTTGTCAGGTTCTTGTCAGAATGTCTTCTTAACTGACGTGCCTAGTTAAATAAGGGTTAAATTTTAAAAATCAAGGACAGAACTGCTTTGATTTGGCATAACATCAATATTTCTACACTGCAGTGGCACATTCCTGTATACCACAGTTCATGTTTAATTTAAGATTGGACATCTTCTGTAGCATATAGTTCAATAACAACATAATTAATAAAATACAATTTTATTGGTCACATACACGTGGTTAACAGATGTTAATGCGAGTGTAGCGAAATGATTGTGCCACATTAAATCATATAAATCATATAATTCATACTTGATTGGCTACCATATACACTGCCTTCAGAAAGTATTCACACCCTTATAATTTTTCCACATTTTGTTACAGCCTGAATATTTGTGTCACTGATCTCCACACAATAATACCCCATCATATCAAAGTGCAATTTTGTTTGTAGACATTTTTTTGAAATTATAAAAAAATGTAATGCTGAAATGTCTTGAGTCAGTAAGTATTCAACCCCTTTGTTATGGCAGGCCAAAATAAATTCAGGGGTAAAACTGTGCTTAAGAAATCATGGACTCAATAATAGTGGTTAATATTTATTTTTTATGACTCACTGTACCCCACACATACAATTATATATAAGGTCCATCAATCGAATAGTGAATTTCAAGCACAGATTCAAGCACAAAAACCAGGGAGATTTTCAGATGCCTCACAAAGAAGGGCACTGATTGTAGGTGTATTTAAAAAAAAGACGCTGAATATCCCTTTGAGCATAATTAAGTTAATAATTTGGCTTTGGATGGTGCTTCAATACACACAGTCACTACAAAGATACAGTTTTTCTTCCTAACTAAGAGGAAGGAAACTGCTCAGGGATTTCACCGTTGAAACAGTTACAGAGTTTAATGGTGGTGATATGAGAACTGAGGATGGATCGACAACATTGTAGTTAACGTAAATGAAAGAAGTGAAAGAAGGAAGCCTGTACAGAATACAAATATTCCAAAACAGGCATCCTGTTTTCAATAAGGCACCAAATTAAAACTGCAAAACTGAAGACAAAGTGTTATGTTTGGGGCAAATCCACAGCATATCACTGAGTAACACTGTTCATATTGTCAAGTATGGTGGTGGCTGCATCATGTTATGGGGATGCTTGTCATTGGCAAGGACTAGGGAGTTTTTAAAGATAAAAGTTAATGGAATAGAGCTAAGTACAGGCAAAATCCTAGAGGGAAATCTGGTTCAGTCTGCTTTCCAACAGACACTGGGAGATGAATTCACATTTCAGCAGGACAATAACCTAAGTGGCCTAGTTACAGTTGTGGATTGAAAATCTATGGCAAGACTTGAAAATGGTTGTCTAGCAATGATCAATAATCAAAGCTCTTACCCCAAAAGACTCACAGCTGTATCCGCCGCCAAAGATGCTTCTACAAAGTATTGACTCAGGGTTGTGAATACTTATGTCAGTTTGTATTTTCTGTATTACATTTTCAATAAATTGGCAAAAATGTCTAAAACATGTTTTCACTCTGTCATTATTGTGTGTAAAAATAAATGTAACCCATTTTGAGTTCAGTCTGTAACACAACAAAATGTGGATTAAGTCAAGGGGTAATGAATACTCATATTTGAATGGATTTGCTCATACAGAACAAGGTGTTCATCTACCGTGGTAAGGAGTACGAGTGGCTGGGGTACTTCAGTCTGAAGCTGCTGTCTCAGTTCCCAAACGCCGCCAGGATGACCAGCACAGCGCCCCCTGGGGACAACATCTGTAACTCCCAAGGACAGCGTATCCTTTAGCCCTCTTGCAGCATGCCCTCGTTCTCCCAGCTATTTAATGCTATTTAAATGTTAATAGGTGTTAATGCTTCTAATCAGGACATTGTTCATTTTTACCTTTCTCAAGGACACAGTTTTGAACCTGTAATCCACTGGTACCCCAGTCTCTGTTTACCTATAGCACTAGGGATTCGTTTTAGTTTTTGAATAATATACAGTCCTATCCTTAGCTGCTCTTCACAGACATCCAGTGTTTTACAGTCAAGCCAGTCCTTACTGTGCCCACTCAGTTCAAAGACAAGGGGGTCCCTGAGCAGATTCTAAAGTAAGGACACAACAGTTTGTGGTATGATTAATTTGTCTTACATATGCATTACATTGTTGGTCCCTCTTCCTCTCCTAGCTACTACAGAACCAATGAAGTGGACCAGTTCCAGTATTCCAGACCCTTCAGGAAAGGTGCAAAGAACCCAGACAATGAATTTGCAGTGAGTACCTTTCACACAGCTCTGACAGACACACCATGCTGCAAAGTCCCAACAAAGCCAGATACCTCCATTTATACTAACGCTCTTGTCTTTGAACATCGCTAAGAAACTCAGGAATTTAGCCCTTTTACTTAGCAGTTTAACACAAGAGTTTGTTGCTCAAAATATCTGTGCTAACCATTCCTGCATATTTTCTGCCTCATGTTACAGACCATGTGGATCGAGAGGACAACTTACATCACGTCCTATTACTTCCCAGGGATTCTAAAATGGTTTGAAGTGAAGTCCATCTCTGTTGTAAGTTCTCTCAGTAATGATGATGACAAGCACAGTAAGACAAACTTACTGGTGTTCATGTGCTCTATGTTTAATCTAAACACAGTTGAGTACTCTGCTACCACCCACAGCAAATAGTTCCCACTCAACCAATTTGGTCTTCTACACTTCAATGTCTCCTCACCTCTCCTTGCTTTTCTATTGGTCAGGAGGAGATCAGCCCCCTGCAGAATGCTGTGGAAACCATGGAGATGGCCAATGAGAAGCTCAGTAACCTGGTGCAGCAACAGGCCTGTGACAGCTCCACGTCAGTCCACCCACTCTCCATGATGCTCAATGGCATTGTTGACCCTGCCGTCATGGGTGGCTACACCAACTATGAGAAGGTTTGACTTCCACTATTATTTTGCAGGGGGTTAAATCCTTTCCAATTTTATTTCACATTTAAGTGAAGATTTGTCACCTGGTTCTTATTTTCAAATCAAATAAAATGGATTTAGTCACATGCGCTGAATACAGCAGGTGTGGTCCTTAGAGTGAAATGCTAACTTACGAGCCCCTAACCAACAAAGCATATAAAAAAATATATTAAAAAAATAAAAGTAAAAAGTAATTAAAGAGCAGCAGTAAAATAACAATAGCAAGAGTATATACAGGGGGGGGTACCAGTACAGAGTCAATGTGCGGGAACACCGGTTAGTGAAGGTAATTGAGGTAATATGTACATGTAGGTAGAATTCTTACAGTGACTATGCATAGATGATAACCACAGAGAGTAGCAGCAGTGTAAAAGGGGGGGGGCTATGCAAATAGTCTGGGTAGCCATTTGATTAGATGTTCAGGAGTCTTATTGCTTGGGGGTATAAACTGTTTAGAAGCCTCTTGGACCTAGACTTGGCGCTTGCCGTGCGGTAGCAGAGAGAACAGTCTATGACTAGGGTGGCCCTAGTTACCTTAGTGTTATTAGGCACAGGGACTATGGTGGGCTGCTTAAAACATGTTGGTATTACAGACTCGGTCAGTGACAGGTTGAAAATGTCAGTGAAGACACATGCCAGTTGGTCAGCGCGTGCTCGCAGTACACGACCTGCTAATCCATCTGGCCCTGCGTCCTTGTGAATGTTGACCTGTTTAAAGGTCTTACATCGGCTGCCGAGAGCGTGATCACACAGACCTTCCGGGAACAGCTGGTGCTCTCATGCATGTTTCAGTGTTATTTGCCTCGAAGCGAACATATAAGTAGTTTAGCTCGTCTGGTAGGCTCGTGTCACTGGGCAGCTCTCGACTGAGCTTCCCTTTGTAGTCTGTAATAGTTTCCAAGCCCTGCTACCTCCGACGAGCATCAGAGCCGGTGTAGTATGATTCGTTCTTAGTCCTGTATTGATGCTTTGCCTGTTTGATGGTTCATTGGAGGGTATAGCGGGATTTCTTAAAAGCTTCCTTGAAAGCGGCAGCTTTGTTATGTTAGCTATTATTTATTGTGACCATATGACCATATGTCCCAGTAATAAAAATGTTTATTCCACCCCCTTTCTTTCTCTGAAGGCGTTCTTCACTGACACCTACATACATGAACACCCAGAGGACCTTGAGAGCATTGAGGTCCTCAAACATCTTATTGCCCTCCAGGTACAGTATATCCTCATTCTCCCCTTGTTATTGAACCTGACCTTAGACATGCAGTACATGCCGTAAGAACAGAGGCTCCTCCCTCCTCCTCTCCCCTCAGATCCCTCTCCTGGCTGATGGGATCCGGATCCACGGGGAGAAATCCACGGAGCAGCTGAAGCCCTTACACAATCGCCTGCTCACCTGTTTCTCTGACCTGCGGGAGAGAGTGGAGAAGCATTACGGCGTCATAACCCTGGTCTGTTGCCAGCAGCAAACTCAATTTAATGTTAGAGGGTGGCAACTTTAGCTATTGGCTCCTCTGACTGCCTCCCTATTAAACTCCCCTCATTCAAAGCAGAGTGTACATTATATAAATCTTTCTTTCGGCACTCCATTGCTGCTAGTGTTTTGCCTGTCAATCCACTCATCCCCTGCCAAGTTTCCTGATGATGTTTAATCCCATTTGTGTGTCCCAGCCCTGCTCGCTGACTGAGAAGAAGAAGAGTCGCGTGGGCTCAGTAGTGATTCCCTACATCCTGTCCTCCACCCTGCGCCGCATGTCCACCGTCTCCATCATCTCCACCACCTCCTCAGGCCTCTCCAGCGGCTCCGCCTCCTCTGATGGACCCTCACGGCGCTCCTCCTCCCAGGAGTCAGTCCTTCACCTCCTCCTCTTTCCTCCTTCCTTCTCCCTCCTCCTCCCAGGAGACATTCCCCCTCCTCCCTCCCTTCTCCCTAGCTGTGTTTCTCTCTTTGTGCTGCTCTGGTGGTCAATTTGTGTTGCTATGTTTGTAAGGAGTATTTGTCTGTGCTTTTCCACATCTCACAGTGTGACATTGTCTGATGTCTTGCACATGCCAATGAATCCCTCTAACTGTACACCCCCAACCCCCCCATTTCTCTCACTCTCTCTTTCTCTATCTGTCCTGATATCCATCATCAGTTCACTGTTGTCCCGTGCCACCGCCAATGATCGCCGGGCCTCGATGTTGTCCCGCTCGGAAGATGACAACCGGATTGGCCGAAAGAACAGAAAAGAATGGAGTGTGAGCAAGTCACAGGTTTTGGTGGAGAGACAGCCAGACATATATGAGGTAACTTAAACGGGTTTGGGCTCATAAAAAAAGGCAACAAAGGTGTAATTTGAGAATGTAAGTAATTACCCATGTACTTGATTGATTTCAAGGAGGGCTGTATCTTTGTACTCTATTCCTTAGCAGACCCTTCCAGAGAAGCAGCAGAGACCCAAAAGCCTACAGTTTGGGGACCGTCGCCTGACCCTGTCTCTGTTCCAGGGAGCCTCTTCTCAGCTCAGCCTTAGCAACCCTCTCAGCCCCCTGCCAGCCTCTCCTCACACTCCTCGCAGCTCCAGTACGTAGCTTAACTACGCACGAAGGATACCTTCAAAGCAGCCTATCCCAAACAACCTTTTAGAGATACATACCGGTTCACCCTAAACACAGAAAAAGTCAACTGCACAGGCATAGAGATCAACCCTGTATTGGATCCATGCCTCGTCCACACACAGTTTTAGCTGTCATGCAGCCTAAAATATGTGTGTTTTGTCACTCTCTCTCTATGCAGGTTATTCATCTCTCCTTGAAGATAATGATGCCATCACTGACACTCCTGGGACACCCCCACCCATGCCACCAAAGAAACATCCCCACGAGATGTTTGACCTCCCCCAAAACTCCTCTGAGGTACCGCGAAACTGAAAACATCTATATTTTTTGTAAAATGCGCGTTGTGAAACAGATTATTTTAAACGTTTATTTTTTACCCTGGTCTCTCCATAGTTCCTTCCTCCTCTGCCTCAGAAAATTGAAAGCAAGCCCCCTCCACCTCCTCCTAAGACTAGGAAGTCTATGTTCCCCGGCTCCTACGAGCACAGTCCTCAGTGAGGATCCTCCACCTGCTGCCTGGGATGGCTTGGTTTATTTTGTGGTACTGTAGCACTTTATTGTTACATGACTATTACAGGACCAGTACCTGTTATGTACTTCAGAATTACATGTCAACAATTGATATTGCTGATTCTTACAACAAGTGAGAACCAACCAACTGGTTCTTGTGGTGTATGTGCCCTGTGAATATCTAAGAAACAAGCATACAGTTAAGTCATTAAAACTCTCCCCAAATTTCTTGTTAATAAACTATAGTTTTGGCAAGTCGGTTAGGACATCTACTTTGTGCACTGCACAAGTCATTTTTCCAAAAATTGTTTACAGACAGATTATTTCACTTATAATTCACTGTATCACAATTCCAGTGGGTCAGAAGATTACATGCACTTCGTTGACTGTGCCTTTAAACAGCTTGGAAAATTCCAGAAAATTATGCCATGGCTAATTGGCATCTATTATGATAGGCTAATTGACATCATTTGAATCAATTGGAGGTCTACCTGTGAATGTATTTCAAGGCCTACCTTCAAACTGTGCCTCTTTGCTTGACATCATGGAAAAATCAAAAGAAATCTGCCAAGACCTCAGAAAAGAATTATAAACCTCCACAAGTCTGGTTCATCCATGGGAACAATTTCCAACCGCCTGAAGGTACCACGTTCATCTGTACACACAATGGTACGCAAGTATAAACACCATGGGACCATGCAGCCGTCATATCGCTCAGGAAGGAGACATGTTCTGTCTCCTAGAGATGAACGTACTTTGGTGCGAAAAGTGCAAATCAATCATAGAACAACAGCAAAGGACCTTGTGAAGATGCTGGAGGAAACAGGTACAAAAGTATATATATCCACAGTAAAACGAGTCCTATATCGACATAACCTGAAATGCCGCTCAGCAAGGAAGAAGCCACTGCTCCAAAACCGGCATAAAAAAGCCAGATTACGGTTTGCAACTGCACATGGGGACAAAGATCATACTTTTTGGAGAAATGTCCTCTGGTCTGATGAAACAAAAATAGAACTGTTTGGCCATAATGACCATCGTTATGTTTGGAGGGAAAAGGGGGAGGCTTGCAAGCCAAAGAACACCATCCCAACCGTGAAGCACGGGGGTGGCAGCATCATGTTGTGGGGGTGCTTTGCTGCAGAAGAGACTGGTACACTTCAGAAAATAGACTGCATCATGTGGTAGGAAAATGATGTGGCTATATTGAAGCAACATCTCAAGACATCTTAAGTCAGGAAGTTAAAGGTTGGTCGCAAATGGGTCTTCCAAATGGACAATGACCCCAAGCATACTTCCAAAGTTGTGGCAAAATAGCTTAAGGACATCAAAGTCAAGGTATTGAGTGGCCATCACAAAACCCTGACCTCAATCCCAATAACATTTGTGGGCAGAACTGAAAAAGCAGGTGCGAGCAAGGAGGCCTACAAACCTGACTCAGTTACACCAGCTCTGTCAGGAGGAATGGGCCAAAATTCACCCAACGTATTGTGGGAAGCTTGTGGAAGGCTACCCGAAACGTTTGACCCATGTTAAACAATTTAAAGGAAATGCTACCAAATACTAATTGAGTATATGTGAACTTCTGACCCACTGGGAATGTGATGAAAGAAATAAAAGCTGAAATAAATCATTTTCTCTATTATTATTCTGACATTTCACATTCTTATAACAAAGTGACCTAAGACAGGGAATTTTTACTAGGATTAAATGTCAGGAATTGTGAAAAGTTTAAATGCATTTTAAATGCATTTGGCCAAGGTGTATGTAAACTTCTGACTTCAACTGTATTGCTGAAAAAGTAGTAATAACGGTGACCGTAACACATTTCCCAAGGGACTTTGAAATGGTGTTGTATATATTTTATATCACTGCTAGGTAAGGGAATGACCAAAGCTTCAATTTTATCTTTTGTCATTATGTGTTAGAATCACACTGAACTGTTCATAAATTTGGGTGCATTCTTCACAAAAAAGCACAGGCAATGACTGCATTTTAATGTTTTATTATGTGATATAGCTAGGTGAAAACCTTTTAATTAGAATCACTATTACTGATCAAAGGCAGGGAATGTGTGGTATGTGATTCACAACTGGTTTCAGCACGCATAGGCTTGGATTCTGTTGTTGTTGATTATATAGTTTACATCTATGGTTGCATCAGCACTGACCTAAAATGACAGTAAATGCCACCCCTTGACGTTTTGGTTCTCTTTGCCCCGTCATGGTCATAGCACATAGTACATGCATAGTAGTCCTTTTTGAAGGAACTGAGATTGTAATCAAAATGGCATTTTCCCCAAATCATTGAATCAGTAGTATTTGTCTAAGATAAAGTCAAATTGAATAACCTTGACTGACTCATAATACTGTGTAGCTATGCATTAAATCAAATCAAATGTAATTTGTCACATGCTTTGTAAACAACAGGGAAATGCTTACTTACGGGGCCTTCCCAACAATGCAGAGAGGAAAAAAGAGAAATAATAGAAAAATAATAGCACAAGGAATAAATACACAATGAATAACGATAATTTGACTATATACACAGGGTACCAGGGGTATGAGGTAGTTGAGGTAGATACAGTATGTACATATAGGTAGGAATCTTACATAATTCTGTGATGTAAGCACACTAAGATATGCAAGTACCTCAATGATATCACATTTTTTAGAGACATGCACTGGATTGAATTCATGTAAATTTGATTTTATTGTATATTTTTATTTTTAAGAAAAACTTTCTTTCTATACAAATCAGCTTAATCTATTTCGTTGAAGCAAATTCTCATTTATGGTAGAGAGAGAATGTTTTTTTTGTACAGTTTTTTCAACAGAACATTGTACAAATGGCAGCAACATGCTGAATTGTGAGTACAACTTACATTTGAAAATAAGAATTGTCAATACTTACTAAAACACAATAAAAAAGAGATGTAGCCAATGAGAAATGTACAAATAATGTTCACCAACAACTGTTAAGCAGGCGAACAATGGCTGGGATGGCGCTGCAACGGAAACACTCAGTCCTGCAGTGGATCAGTTAAGTTGTGGAGTGGGTCAGTTGTACACTAACAGATGGTCGTTTAGAGCATATGGTGGTACGGATCGGATTGCGAAGGATCTTGAGAGACTCCTTGCGTGTGTAGAGTGATGGTAGGTCCCGATTGGTGCATGTATCGGAGTAGGAGGTGTAGTCTGCCCATGATGATCTGTACTGCTCTTCTCTGGTCCCTCTCAATGGTGTCCCTTGGTTAGCCCTGAATGCCACACTGGAGCAGCATATTCCTCCACTAGTCGGATGTAGGTGGTGAAAACCATTACCAGGTCCAAATATATACATTCTATACTTTTTTTAAATTCAGTCTTATTTTTTTATGCAGTGCTCCCGTTGTCTGCTGAATTGCTCATCCATGCATGTGATGTATTTCAGAAATTACAGGTTTGATTTATATAGTGCAAGAATGAGTCTTTTATTTTCGAAGGGAACTAACCTTTTTGTATGAGTTTTTCGAACAATGATCAGAACAGATATTTGGTAAAGAGATGTATAGCTATGTACTAGCATGAAGAGATGTAATATACATTTTTGACCAATAAAACTTGTAAAGCCGACCATAACAGAAATAAATAATTTAATAAATGTTATTTGTTTGGTGACTTTTGTTTGTTATAATATGTATGCTGATGAGGTAAAATGTTCCGTTGAAATGAAGTATTGTTACAGAAGGCTAAACTCTCAGCCTCTAACCTGCCAGCAGAAGTTCTTAGAATCATTATCCTTTACTCATCTATTGCCTTTATCATCCCTTATATCTCTTATCAAGAACATAATAGGCACTAGACGGGACATCATTATAGCTTCTTTGATCAATAATTGTGATAATTGCGATGATAATGAGGCTGCTGAGATTGTTTGACAGTGAGATAGTTTTCATTCTGTCACACAAAGCCTCATTTTCTTTCCATAAATAGTGAGAGAATTTATGTCTGTCAGTAATTTCATTGTGATACCATTGGTTATGCATGTTATACATATGATTCTGTTTCAGTTATATTCATGCTTTATTTGTATGTTCTATATTGAGAAGAACATTAATTTTTTTACGTAGCATTATGTTGAAGTGGACTTAAGTAAAACACAATAATGTTCCCCATACGTGAAAGCAGTTTGTTTCTGTACAGTAGTGTGGGCTGGGCTGGGGAGAGAGGTTTATTGCGTAGTTTAGTGTCGTTTATTGCAGTAGGGCCTGTGTGATATTTAGCTACTGGTCATGTTAATCTAGTTTGCTAATGGCCTGTTCCTTCCTGTCAGATACTGGGGGACAGGATATCACTCTCCCTGCAGTCCATTCGTCACATGGCCACAGACTACTGTAGGGATGTTTCCAGGCTGCCCTGTGATGTGTGCTCATCCATGGACGAGTTTAGCTGGGCTTGGTTTTTACCGTCAACATTTACCCATATCTTCTTGGACATAAACAACATTCCTGACCACATGCCACTGACAGACATAAGTAGACTTGAGTGCAGCTGTCTGATAATAAATGCCCCTGTGTATCTCCGTATTAGACTTCACTAGATGGTGCTAGAGGGAATGTAGCGGTGGGGTATTTATTGTCAGTGTTGCCGAAATAGGACAGATGGTTTTCACATATTTTAAGAGGTGTAAAGTAACTAATTATAACTACTCTTGTTTTCAAAGTACGTAATTTTACTTCTACTTGAGTAAAATTTCATTAAAGTAACAGTACTTCTACTTGAATAGGATATTTCAGTACTCTTCCACCCCTGATGAGTGAGTGAGTGAGTGAGTGAGTGAGTGAGTGAGTGAGTGAGTGAGTGAGTGAGTGAGTGAGTGAGTGAGTGAGTGAGTGAGTGAGTGAGTGAGTGAGTGAGTTGAGTGAGTTGAGTTGAGTTGAGTTGAGTTGAGTTGAGTTGAGTTGAGTTGAGTTGAGTTGAGTTGAGTTGAGTTGAGTTGAGTTGAGTTGAGTTGAGTTGAGTTGAGTTGAGTGAGTGAGTGAGGGAAAGAGTGTGTGGGTGAGTCAGTGAATGTCGGCCGGTCCTCTGGACAAGTAACAAGTATCAGAGGGGTGAATGAGGGATTGAATAGGTGAAGGATTAGACATGTTTATTTATGGAGTATATTGAAGTCTGGCAACTTCATTGTTTATGTACTTTATTTTGTATTGGTTTTGTATTTATCAATACATTTTAATTGCTTAGAATGTTTAATGTATTTTCAAATGTTAATAGTATATTATTTTTTACAAATCCTTCATATTTTACCTTGTAGCAACTCATAAATTCCTTCTGTACATTAATTTCCTCTCTTCCTTTTCAATTTAATGCATGGCAAAGATCATGTGTAACAACTTTCAAGTAACCTTAGCGAAGGTAGCTAATTATTAAGGTTTTTATATAAAATAGTAACTCAATTACTTTCACTCTGAGTACTTTTTTGCTACTTTTTTTACCTTTACTTGAGTAGTTTTTTTTACACCAGTAATTTTAAATCTACTTGAGTAAAATGTATTTAAAGTAACAGTACTTCTACTGGAGTAGGATATTTCAGTATGCTTTCCACCCCTGCATATTTCCCTTAATAATCTAGATGGTTTGTGAGCAGAGGTTATACAGAATGTGTATGCAACCACTATACATCACATCGTACAGATTTTCAGCAAATATTAACCACTCTTTCCAAATGCAGTTTGATTGGTAGAGTGTCTTGTTTGGTTGTTATCTAGTAATGACCTTGGTATAGATGTCAAAGGAATATACAGAACCATAAGAATCCCATTCGCTATGCTCTCAACTGAAAAAGATAGAAACTGACACTGGATATTAGCTATTGAGATGAGAGAAACAAAGGCGAAATAGAGGCATTTATTGTAGGCTATGGCAAAGCCCTATAATGAGTAGCCATGATATTAATATGGACTGTAAATCTTTAATCAATATATGTAATGGCAAAAGACATAGGTTATTCATGAATTAATAACTACACCACATTGAAAAATATTCTTAATTATACTGGGAAGAACATTAAACAACAGAGACAGGGCTGTTAGCTAAAATACTATAATATTTATTCACATGTTATTTTATATATCTAATATAGGTTTATGCCTGGAAAAACAAGCCACACATTGAACCTAATGATGAAGTTAAGTGGTCAGACAATAAGATGACTCTAAATCCATACTATCCAAACATATATATAGTGCTTTGCTTCTAACAGAGATACTCAAAATGCTTTACATAGCAGGGGGAAACTCACCTCATCACCACCAATGTGGGTCACCCACCTGGGTGATGCACGGTGACCATTTTTGTGCCAGAATGCTCACCGCAACATGTTAAATTAATGTACCCAAGGCCATTGTGGCTACCCTGGTCTGACTCAGTGTTTGACTGTGTGAGCAGAGCTGGGTTTGCATTTGGTCTCTGGCACCTTTAGGCAGGACAGACAGGGAAACTCATCCAGGCCGACATTGTAAGAGTGGAGGAGAACCTTCCAGAATGTCTTCTTACCGTAGATAAGAACCAAGGCACTGAAAGTGGTATAGATGGAGGTGAAGAGAAAAGAGAGCAGAATAGCATTCTCTTTCTTCACCGTCACCTGATAGTACGCATATAGATCAACCACCATGAAACAGAGGAAAACAACCACCAGGGCGAGGGTCATGCGTATCACCCGCATCTCAGAGCCCAGCTTGGGTGCGTGGGAACCATTAGTACTGGCCTTCATGTGCTGGAGATGGATGCCCAGGTGAACAGAGATGGATATGCAACACTTTACCATCAGAACTCCCGGTAGGATATTGGAGAGGACTAGATAAACAGTGTTATAGATCATGCCAGGGGTGCCATTAGGCATGATGGAACCGCAGTCCTTGTTTTCCGATGTATTGTTCTCAGGGACGAGGACAGTCAGCATGGGCAGACACGTGCCGAGACCACACATAGGGATGACCAGGACCACAGTGGTGACGTGCTTCAGGATGGCCTCCTGGATCTTGGTGTAGCAGTGGATGGGCTCGATCACTAGCTTGGTGCTGTAGTAGAAAGTCAGGAAGGAGGTGGTCCACATGATAGTGAACTTGAGGCTGAACACTGTCAATAACATTAAGGAGTAGAACAGCTCTTCCAGTCGGCAGTCTTTGTCTATTTCGGTCATGGTCATCCAGAGATAGCAGAGCAGCTGGTGAGCTCCATTGGCCAAGGACAGGGCTGTGATGATGGTCTCACAGGGGGTCCAGTGTTTGTTCTGCTTATAGCTCTTCAGGCTCATCAGGAAGATGAACAGGTTGAAGAACATGGTGAGGACGGCCATCAGGCCAGTTATGACCCAGATAGTCACCTTATTAGCTCCTTGCATGGTGCTGTTGGTTCTTTAAACAACGTCCACCAGCTAATTTGAGGTGTTTTAAGGTGTGTTTGAGGTTGAGGGGGAGGTAGTGCTCGAATGTTTCAATACCATATTTTGCAAGCTTTTTTAATATGACATTTACTTTCAAATTCTTCACTTAACACAGACAGTCAAGGGTTTTCTTCATGTGAATCAGACCAACACATAGCCAGAAGGTTTATGTTCTCTGTAGAAGAAATGTACAAATAGAAAATGAATTGGAAAACATTTTAAAGTCCACAAGGGTAAGGTAAGCAATTACACCATGTTGAGTGTGGCTATTTTGGATGCAGCTTTACCTCAGAAAAAGATCCCTTTGCGTCTGATGTTTTTTCTTGGATATATTAGTACAACTTGAAATAGGTTGTCTGATTCAAAATCTTGGCATTGAAGATGAAAATATATTTTTGAAAAAAGGTCAAAGGATGGCTTTTAGAAGTTGCCTGAAGATGTTGACTGAGAACGGCATCCCAAGTTGAGGCACAGACCCTTTGATTTCAGAGTAGCCTGATAGGAATTTATAGAGAAGCATCAAACTCTATTCACAACAGTATTTGCATGGTGGGGATGGCAAAAAGGCAGTGGTGGCAGGGTATTTGCATGGGCCTGGGGTGAAGATGTGTGTATATCCGGTGGAATTACTGTACGAGAAGTACTGCAGCATGACAGGTTTGCCAAACCACAGATACTGAACAAAACCTCTCAGGCAGGAGGTCCAATGTCCATGCAAATGTACTTCCTGGAGCTATGGCCACAGATTTACACATCGTCCCACAAGGTCAATTTACGTATCATAAAGGGGGCAACCTGCCTTTGGTTCACCTTCAAATTCTGTGTTAATTCATCACTTTATAGCAGGGCTGTTCAATTCTGGTCCTGGAGAGCCAAAATGCTTCAGTACCTGGTAGTTAATTCCACTCACCTGGTGTCTCTTGTTTGAATCAGTCCCTGATTAGAAGGAGAGGATGAAAACCAGAAGTGTTTTGGCCCTCCAGGATCAACATTGAACAGCTCTGCTTTACAGGGTCAACCTTAAGCAGTAAAGCCTTCCGCTTGGCAAGAGCACAATGAAAACATGCTTATTTATTTGTGGCAGGCTTGAATCTATACTGAATAAAAATATAAACGCAACATGCAACAATTTCAACGATTTTACTGGGTTACTGTTTATATAAGGAAATCCGTCAATTGAAATAAATAAATTAGGCCCTAATCTATGGATTTCACATGACTGGGCAGGGGCGCAGCCCTGGGTGGGCCTGGGTGGGCACGGGCCCACCCACTGGGGAGCCAGGCCCAGCAAATCAGGAGTTTTTTTTTATCGTCCCCAGTCAATGTGCACCCGTGTAATGATCATGCTGATTAATCAGCTTCTTGATATGCCACACTTGTCAGGTGGATGGATTATCTTGGCAAAGAAGAAATGCCCACCAACAGGGATGTCAACAAATGTGTGCACAAAATTTGAGAGAAATAAGCTTTTGTGCGTCTGATTTTTTTTTCAGCTTCTCTGTTACCGAGATGGCATAGCAGTTCAGACGTCTTTTGTCCTCGCCTTGTCGTGTCCTGTATATATATATATATATATTTACAACTTCAAATTTACAACTTCACATACATTTTATTTTTGTTTTCCATCAACTCATCTTCGGGGCGCTCTCCTGCAACCCGCCTCACCAATTTGTATTTATAAATAAGTATTATTTACCTCAGATCTGCAGTCCTCCAAGAGGCTGGCCAGAAGCTATCCAGAAACTCCAGGAAGCTAGCCAGAAACTAGCCAGAAGCTATTCAGGAGCTAGCCAGAAGCGGAACATACCAGACCAATTATTCTCTCCATGTCCCTGGATTTCAACTGCTCTCTGGACATTCATGCCCGGATCTCACAGCTAACTAGCTGCTATCCGTGTGACTATCTGCTTTTGTCGATTCCGGAGCAAACATCGGTTGCTCCGGAGCTAGCCAGCTCCGTCAATCACTCCTGAGTTCCATCAATCGCTCCTGGGCTGCAGTCACCTATCCGGACCCGTTTTACTGCCTACGCGGACCCGTTTTACTGCCTACCCGGGCCTTCACAGCTGGACTGCCGACGTTATCTATCCGAAGGAGATCCGGCTGGCTCCTCCATCGCGACGTTACCTGAACGCCCATCTGCGGCCTGCTAACCGTTAGCTGTCTTACCGGCTGCTCTCAGAATAGACAATCGGACAATTTATTTATTTTTGTTATGATTATGTTTCTTCTTGGGCCTCTATAACTATATCTATTGTTTTTTTTGTGTGATTTGGATTAATCCCCTCTACCACACGGAACCCCACTAATCTACTGACGGAACACAAGAGGTGGCTAACAACAGACCTCCATCCTATGCTAGCTTACTACCGATGGCCTGGCTAGCTGTCTAAATCGCCGTGACCCCCAACCAACCTCTCCACTCACTGGACCCTTTTGATCACTCGACTAAGGATGCCTCTCCTTAATGTCAATATGTCTTGTCCATTGCTGTTCTGGTTAGTGTTTATTGGCTTATTTCACTGTAGAGCCTCTAGTCCTGCTCACTATACCTTATCCAACTTATTATTTCCACCACCCACACATGCAATGACATCTCCTGGTTTCAATGATGTTTCTAGAGACAATATCTCTCTCTTCATCACTCAATACCTAGGTTTACCTCCACTGTATTCACATCCTACCATACCTTTGTCTGTACATTATACCTTGATGCTATTTTATCGCCCCCAGAAACCTCCTTTTACTCTCTGTTCCAGACGTTCTAGACGACCAATTCTTATTGCTTTTAGCCACACCCTTATTCTTCTCCTCCTATGTTCCTCTGGCGATGTAGAGGTGAATCCAGGCCCTGCAGTGCCTAGCTCCACTCCTTTCCCCAGGCGCTCTCTTTTGATGACTTCTGTAACCGTAATAGCCTTGGTTTCATGCATGTTAACATTAGAAGCCTCCTCCCTAAGTTTGTTCTATTCACTGCTTTAGCACACTCTGCCAACCCGGATGTTCTAGCTGTGTCTGAATCCTGGCTTAGGAAGACCACCAAAAATTCAGAAATTTGAATTCCAGACTACAACATTTTCAGACAAGATAGAACTGCCAAAGGGGGCGGTGTTGCAATCTACTGCAAAGATAGCCTGCAGAGTTCTATCCTACTATCCAGGTCTGTACCCAAACAATTTGAACTTCTACTTTTAAAAATCCACCTCTCTAAAAACAAGTCTCTCACCGTTGCCGCCTGCTATAGACCACCCTCTGCCCCCAGCTGTACTCTGGACACCATATGTGAACTGATTGCCCCCCATCTATCTTCAGAGCTCGTGCTGCTAGGCGACCTAAACTGGAACATGCTTAACACCCCAGCCATCCTACAATCTAAACTTGATGCCCTCAATCTCACACAAATTATCAATGAACCTACCAGGTACCCCCCCAAAGCCTTAAAAACGGGCACCCTCATAGATATCATCCTAACCAACTTCCCCTCTAAATACACCTCTGCTGTCTTCAACCAAGATCTCAGCGATCACTGCCTCATTACCTGCATCCGTAATGGGTCAGCGGTCAAATGACCTCCACTCATCACTGTAAAACGCTCCCTGAAACACTTCAGCGAGCAGGCCTTTCTAATCGACCTGGCCGGGGTATCCTGGAAGGATATTGATCTCATCCCGTCAGTAGAGGATGCTTGGATATTTTTTTTAAATGACTTCCTAACCATCTTAAATAAACATGCCCCATTCAAGAAATTTAGAACCAGGAACAGATATAGCCCTTGGTTCTCCCCAGACCTGACTGTCCTTAACCAACACAAAAACATCCTATGGCGTTCTGCATTAGCATCGAACAGCCCCCGTGATATGCAGCTGTTCAGGGAAGCTAGAAACCGTTATACACAGGCAGTTAGAAAAGCCAAGGCTAGCTTTTTCAAGCAGAAATTTGCTTCCTGCAACACTAACTCAAAAAAGTTCTGGGACACTGTAAAGTCCATGGAGAATAAGAACACCTCATCCCAGCTGCCCACTGCACTGAAGATAGGAAACACTGTCACCACTGATAAATCCACCATAATTAAGAATTTCAATAAGCATTTTTCTACGGCTGGCCATGCTTTCCACCTTGCTACTCCTACCCCGGTCAACAGCACTGCACCCCCAACAGCAACTCGCCCAAGCCTTCCCCATTTCTCCTTCTCCCAAATCCATTCAGCTGATGTTCTGAAAGAGCTGAAAAATCTGGACCCCTACAAATCAGCCGGGCTAGACAATCTGGACCCTTTCTTTCTAAAATTATCTGCCGAAATTGTTGCCACCCCAATTACTTGTCATGCAGGTGAAAGAGGACCCAAAAGCGACTTGGCGAAAACAGAGTCTTTAATCCAGTAAAGTAAATACAAACAAAAAACACAACTTTCACTCGAAATGACGAGGACAAACTGGAGACTCGATCTTGAACAGCAGGTGAACAGCAGGTTGCCTCGGGAAGGCACTTGAACCAGACAGACTCAGACACCTGCTCACCACGCAGCATCTGAGGAAAACACGACACGACAGGGCGATACACAAACACAGCACGGTGAATTCTAGACAAGGAACCGACAGGACAGGAACGGAACACAAAGGAAGAAATAGGGACTCTAATCAGGGGAAAGGATCGGGAACAGGTGTGGGAAGACTAAATGATTGATTAGGGGAATAGGAACAGCTGGGAGCAGGAACGGAACGATAGAGAGAAGAGAGAGCGAGAGAGTGAGAGAGGGAGGGGAGAGAGAGGGATAGAAAGAGGGAAAGAACCTAATAAGACCAGCAGAGGGAAACGAATAGAATGGGAAGCACAGGGACAAGACAAGATAATAAATGACAAAACATGACAGTACCCCCCACTCACCGAGCGCCTCCTGGCGCACTCGAGGAGGAATCCTGGCGGCAACGGAGGAAATCATCAATGAGTGAACGGTCCAGCACGTCCCGAGACGGAACCCAACTCCTCTCCTCAGGACCGTAACCCTCCCAATCCACTAAGTATTGGTGACCCCGTCCCGAGAACGCATGTCCATGATCTTATGTACCTTGTAAATAGGTGCGCTCTCGACAAGGACGGGAGGGGGAGGGAAGACGAACGGGGGTGCGAAGAAAGGGCTTAACACAGGAGACATGGAAGACAGGATGGACGCGACGAAGATGTCGCGGAAGAAGCAGTCGCACAGCGACAGGATTGACGACCTGGGAGACACGGAACGGACCAATGAACCGCGGAGTCAACTTACGAGAAGCTGTCGTAAGAGGAAGGTTGCGAGTGGAAAGCCACACTCTCTGGCCGCAACAATACCTTGGACTCTTAATCCTGCGTTTATTGGCGGCTCTCACAGTCTGTGCCCTGTAACGGCAAAGTGCAGACCTCACCCTCCTCCAGGTGCGCTCACAACGTTGGACAAACGCTTGAGCGGAGGGAACGCTGGACTCGGCAAGCTGGGATGAGAACAGAGGAGGCTGGTAACCCAGACTACTCTGAAACGGAGATAACCCGGTAGCAGACGAAGGAAGCGAATTGTGAGCGTATTCTGCCCAGGGGAGCTGTTCTGCCCAAGACGCAGGGTTTCTGAAAGAAAGGCTGCGTAGTATGCGACCAATCGTCTGATTGGCCCTCTCTGCTTGACCGTTAGACTGGGGATGAAACCCGGAAGAGAGACTGACGGACGCACCAATCAAACGACAGAACTCCCTCCAAAACTGTGACGTGAATTGCGGGCCTCTGTCTGAAACGGCGTCTAACGGGAGGCCATGAATTCTGAATACATTCTCGATAATGATTTGTGCCGTCTCCTTAGCGGAAGGAAGTTTAGCGAGGGGAATGAAATGTGCCGCCTTAGAGAACCTATCGACAACCGTAAGAATCACAGTCTTCCCCGCAGACAAAGGCAGACCGGTAATGAAGTCTAGGGCGATGTGAGACCATGGTCGAGAAGGAATGGGAGCGGTCTGAGACGACCGGCAGGAGGAGAGTTACCCGACTTAGTCTGCGCGCAGTCCGAACAAGCAGCCACGAAACGGCGCGTGTCACGCTCCTGAGTCGGCCACCAAAAGCGCTGGCGAATAGACGCAAGAGTGCCTCGAACACCGGGATGACCAGCTAACTTGGCAGAGTGAGCCCACTGAAGAACAGCCAGACGAGTGGAAACAGGAACGAAAAGGAGGTTACTAGGACAAGCGCGCGGCGACGCAGTGTGCGTGAGTGCTTGCTTAACCTGTCTTTCAATTCCCCAGACTGTTAACCCGACAACACGCCCATAAGGAAGAATCCCCTCGGGATCAGTAGAAGCCACAGAAGAACTAAACAGACGGGATAAGGCATCAGGCTTGGTGTTCTTGCTACCCGGACGGTAAGAAATCACAAACTCGAAACGAGCGAAAAACAACGCCCAACGAGCTTGACGGGCATTAAGTCGTTTGGCAGAACGGATGTACTCAAGGTTCTTATGGTCTGTCCAAACGACAAAAGGAACGGTCGCCCCCTCCAACCACTGTCGCCATTCGCCTAGGGCTAAGCGGATGGCGAGCAGTTCACGGTTACCCACATCATAGTTGCGCTCAGATGGCGACAGGCGATGAGAAAAATAAGCGCAAGGATGAACCTTATCGTCAGACTGGAAGCGCTGGGATAGAATGGCTCCCACGCCTACCTCTGAAGCGTCAACCTCGACAATGAATTGTCTAGTGACGTCAGGAGTAACGAGGATAGGAGCGGATGTAAAACGTTTTTTTTAGAAGATCAAAAGCTCCCTGGGCGGAACCGGACCACTTAAAACACGTCTTGACAGAAGTAAGAGCTGTGAGAGGGGCAGCAACTTGACCGAAATTACGAATGAAACGCAGATAGAAATTAGCGAAACCTAAAAAGCGCTGCAACTCGACACGTGACCTTGGAACGGGCCAATCACTGACAGCTTGGACCTTAGCGGAATCCATCTGAATGCCTTCAGCGGAAATAACGGAACCGAGAAAAGTAACGGAGGAGACATGAAAAGAGCACTTCTCAGACTTTACGTAGAGACAATTCTCTAAAAGGCGCTGTAGAACACGTCGAACGTGCTGAACATGAATCTCGAGTGACGGAGAAAAAATCAGGATATCGTCAAGATAGACAAAAACAAAGATGTTCAGCATGTCTCTCAGAACATCATTAACTAATGCCTGAAAAACAGCTGGCGCATTGGCGAGACCAAACGGCAGAACCCGGTACTCAAAATGCCCTAACGGAGTGTTAAACGCCGTTTTCCACTCGTCCCCCTCTCTGATGCGCACGAGATGGTAAGCGTTACGAAGGTCCAACTTAGTAAAGCACCTGGCTCCCTGCAGAATCTCGAAGGCTGATGACATAAGGGGAAGCGGATAACGATTCTTAACCGTTATGTCATTCAGCCCTCGATAATCCACGCAGGGGCGCAGAGTACCGTCCTTCTTCTTAACAAAAAGAACCCCGCCCCGGCCGGAGAGGAAGAAGGCACTATGGTACCGGCGTCAAGAGACACAGACAAATAATCCTCGAGAGCCTTACGTTCGGGAGCCGACAGAGAGTATAGTCTACCCCGAGGAGGAGTGGTCCCCGGAAGGAGATCAATACTACAATCATACGACCGGTGAGGAGGAAGGGAGTTGGCTCGGGACCGACTGAAGACCGTGCGCAGATCATGATATTCCTCCGGCACTCCTGTCAAATCGCCAGGTTCCTCCTGAGAAGTAGGGACAGAAGAAACGGGAGGGATGGCAGACATTAAACACTTCACATGACAAGAAACGTTCCAGGATAGGATAGAATTACTAGACCAATTAATAGAAGGATTATGACATACTAGCCAGGGATGACCCAAAACAACAGGTGTAAACGGTGAACGAAAAATCAAAAAAGAAATAGTCTCACTGTGGTTACCAGATACTGTGAGGGTTAAAGGTAGTGTCTCAAATCTGATACTGGGAAGATGACTACCATCTAAGGCGAACATGGGCGTAGGCTTCTCTAACTCTCTGAAAGGAATGTCATGTTTCCGAACCCATGCTTCGTCCATGAAACAACCCTCAGCCCCAGAGTCTATCAAGGCACTACATGTAGCACCCGAACCGGTCCAGCGTAGATGGACCGACAAAGTAGTACAGGATCTTGATGGAGAGACTTGAGTAGTTGCGCTCACCTGTAGCCCTCCGCTTACAGATGAGCTCTGGCTTTTACTGGACATGAATTAACAAAATGTCCAGCAACTCCGCAATAGAGGCACAGGCGGTTGGTGATCCTCCGTTCCCTCTCCTTAGTCGAGATGCGAATCCCTCCCAGCTGCATGGGCTCAGACTCTGAGCCAGAGGAGGGAGATGGTTGCGATGCGGAGCAGGGAAACACCGTTGATGCGAGCTCTCTTCCACGAGCCCGGTGACGAAGATCTACCCGTCGTTCTATGCGGATGGCGAGAGCAATCAAAGAGTCCACATCTGAAGGAACCTCCCGGGAGAGAATCTCATCCTTAACCACTGCGTGGAGTCCCTCCAGAAAACGAGCGAGCAGCGCCGGCTCGTTCCACTCACTAGAGGCAGCAAGAGTGCGAAACTCAATAGAATAATCCGTTATGGACCGTTCACCTTGGCATAAGGAAGCCAGGGCCCTAGAAGCCTCCCTACCAAAAACTGAACGGTCAAAAACCCGAATCATCTCCTCTTTAAAGTTCTGGAACTTGTTAGAGCAATCAGCCCTTGCCTCCCAGATAGCTGTGCCCCATTCTCGAGCCCGGCCAGTAAGGAGTGAAATGACGTAAGCAACCCGAGCTCTCTCTCTAGAGTATGTGTTGGGTTGGAGAGAGAACACAATCTCACACTGCGTGAGAAAGGAGCGGCACTCAGTGGGCTGCCCGGAGTAGCAAGGTGGGTTATTAACCCTAGGTTCTGGAGGCTCGGCAGGCCAGGAAGTAACAGGTGGCACGAGACGTAGACTCTGGAACTGTCCAGAGAGGTCGGAAACCTGAGCGGCCAGGTTCTCCACGGCATGGCGAGCAGCAGACAATTCCTGCTCGTGTCTGCCGAGCATGGCTCCTTGGATCTCGACGGCAGTGTAACGAGCGTCTGAAGTCGCTGGGTCCATTCCTTGGTCGGTTCCTTCTGTCATGCAGGTGAAAGAGGACCCAAAAGCGACTTGGCGAAAACAGAGTCTTTAATCCAGTAAAGTAAATACAAACAAAAAACACAACTTTCACTCGAAATGACGAGGACAAACTGGAGACTCGATCTTGAACAGCAGGTGAACAGCAGGTTGCCTCGGGAAGGCACTTGAACCAGACAGACTCAGACACCTGCTCACCACGCAGCATCTGAGGAAAACACGACACGACAGGGCGATACACAAACACAGCACGGTGAATTCTAGACAAGGAACCGACAGGACAGGAACGGAACACAAAGGAAGAAATAGGGACTCTAATCAGGGGAAAGGATCGGGAACAGGTGTGGGAAGACTAAATGATTGATTAGGGGAATAGGAACAGCTGGGAGCAGGAACGGAACGATAGAGAGAAGAGAGAGCGAGAGAGTGAGAGAGGGAGGGGGAGAGAGAGGGATAGAAAGAGGGAAAGAACCTAATAAGACCAGCAGAGGGAAACGAATAGAATGGGAAGCACAGGGACAAGACAAGATAATAAATGACAAAACATGACATTACTAGCCTGTTCAACCTCTCTTTCGTGTCGTCTGAGATTCCCAAAGATTGGAAAGCAGCTGCGGTCATCCCCCTCTTCAAAGGGGGGGACACTCTTGACCCAAACTGCTACAGACCTATATCTATCCTACTATTGCCTTTCTAAGGTCTTCGAAAGCCAAGTCAACAAACAGATTACCGACCATTTTGAATCTCACCATACCTTCTCTGCTATGCAATCTGGTTTCAGAGCTGGTCATGGGTGCACCTCAGCCACGCTCAAGGTCCTAAACATTATCTTAACCGCCATCGATAAGAAACATTACTGTGCAGCCGTATTAATTGATCTGGCCAAGGCTTTCGACTCTGTCAATCACCACATCCTCATCGGCAGACTCGACAGCCTTGGTTTCTCAAATGATTGCCTCGCCTGGTTCACCAACTACTTCTCTGATAAAGTTCAGTGTGCCAAATTGGAGGGTCTGTTGTCCGGACCTCTGGCAGTCTCTATGGGGGTGCCACAGGGTTCAATTCTTGGACCGACTCTTCTCTGTATACATCAATGAGGTCGCTCTTGCTGCTGGTGAGTCTCTGATCCACCTCTACGCAGACGACACCATTCTGTATACTTCCGGCCCTTCTTTGGACACTGTGTTAACAACCCTCCAGGCAAGCTTCAATGCCATACAACTCTCCTTCCGTGGCCTCCAATTGCTCTTAAATACAAGTAAAACTAAATGCATGCTCTTCAACCGATCGCTACCTGCACCTACCCGCCTGTCCAACATCACTACTCTGGACGGCTCTGACTTAGAATACGTGGACAACTACAAATACTTAGGTGTCTGGTTAGACTGTGAACTCTCCTTCCAGACCCATATCAAACATCTCCAATCCAAAGTTAAATCTAGAATTGGCTTCTTATTTCGCAACAAAGCATCCTTCACTCATGCTGCCAAACATCACCAAAGCTCCATATACTACCCACCATTGCGACCTGTACGCTCTCGTTGGCTGGCCCTCGCTTCATACTCGTCGCCAAACCCACTGGCTCCATGTCATCTACAAGACCCTGCTAGGTAAAGTCCCCCCTTATCTCAGCTCGCTGGTCACCATAGCATCTTCCACCTGTAGCACACGCTCCAGCAGGTATATCTCTCTAGTCACCCCCAAAACCAATTCTTTCTTTGGCCGCCTCTCCTTCCAGTTCTCTGTTGCCAATGACTAGAACGAACTACAAAAATCTCTGAAACTGGAAACACTTATCTCCCTCACTAGCTTTAAGCACCAACTGTCAGAGCATCTTACAGATTACTGCACCTGTACATAGCCCACCTATAATTTAGCCCAAACAACTACCTCTTTCCCAACTGTATTTAATTTATTTATTTTGCTCCTTTGCACCCCATTATTTTTATTTCTACTTTGCACATTCTTCCATTGCAAAACTACCATTCCAGTGTTTTACGTGCTATATTGTATTTACTTTGCCACCATGGCCTTTTTTGCCTTTACCTCCCTTCTCACCTAATTTGCTCACATTGTATATAGACTTGTTTATACTGTATTATTGACTGTATGTTTGTTTTACTCCATGTGTAACTCTGTGTCGTTGTATCTGTCGAACTGCTTTGCTTTATCTTGGCCAGGTCGCAATTGTAAATGAGAACTTGTTCTCAACTTGCCTACCTGGTTAAATAAAGGTGAAATAAAAAAAAATAAAAAAAAATAATGAAACACTGTACATGTTGTGTTTATATTTTATTCAGTATAGAAAGAGGAGTCTAAGTTACAGGTGTCAAACTCATTCCACAGTGCCAAATGTCTGCGGGTATTCGCTCTTTCTTTGCCCTAGATTGATGAATTAAGGTCACTAATTAAGGTCACTAATTAAGGTCACAATTGGTTGTCTCCGGCGTAATTGAAAGGAAAAACAAAAACCTGCAGACACTAGGCCTTCCACGGAATGAGTTTGACACCCCTGCTATACTAATGCTGTGTTCAAAACTACTGGGCACTCAGAACTTGGAAATCTTCGACATCCGACTTCAGTGCATTCAAACCAACTTGAGAAAAATCGATTTCAACGGTCAATCCAACTCGGGGCCTCTTTCAAGAGCTCCGATTTTCTGACCTGAAGATCACTGACGTCATGATTTGACCTCATATTTTTCAGAGTTTCCAGTTGTTTTGAACCCGGCAGTAGATCCAGTATTATGCTCTATGGCAGGGATGTCAAACTCCTTCCATGGTAGGCCTAGTGTCTGCTGGTTTATGGGGTTTCCTTTCAATTAAGACCTAGACAATCAGGTGATTGGAGTTCCTTACTAATTTGTCAACTTAATTAATCAATCAAATACAAGGAAGGAGTGAAAATCCGCAGACATGCGGCCCTCCGTCGAATGAGTTTGACACCCGGTCTGTAGTATAATAATGCACCAACCAAAAAGAGAAAGCAAAAACCCAGAGATCCTTGCAGCCAAATCAATCATTGTAGACATTCCACACTACTTCTACATAGATTGAAAAAATGATTTGATCATAGACTTTCTGCCAGATTTTCTCCCCTGAGCTGTCTACTTCTGAAGCCAGTCTGCTTCATACTCTTGTTTTCTACCAAAATCAATATCATATTCCCATATCTGACTGGCACACGATGTTATTCCATCTCATCATAAAAAAAGATTTTCAACGAAAGTCTGTCAATCAAATCTGCAGCATCACTAGTCAAAATTAGTTCCCTCGTGAATTTGGCTTGGCGTGTTGAGGGTGGGGTCATTTGCTCTTTTCAGTTGGTGACACAGATTAATCACATTTGTTAAGTTAGTAAAAAAAAGTGCTTTATTGGGAAATTATAGAAAGGATGACAAACATTTTAGTTACTTGTCTCCTGGGCAAATTAAAACATACATAGATTTTTTTTTAAATACATCTTACACTCGCATACATCTGACACTCACTGCATACATACACTTTAAATATAACCTTTTTTTCTCATTGGCAAAATCCTGAATTTAGCTAGACGTGACTAAAATATTATCGATTGCACTATTGCACCAATAGTCCCCAGGCTAAACTTCGGGTGGAAGTGGCTGGGAACAGATTATGTGAGCAGAGCGTTCCCAATTCGACTGGAGCGTGATTCCCAAAGGCTGGAGCGTAGGGCTTTGCTCAGGCTCCAATTTCGCTCTCAATTCACGAGCTCAGGCCAGTACCACTCACTTCACAAGCTCAGGGCATGCCCGGCCCAGCATGCATTTCGAGTCTACTTGTGTGCTGCTAACTATAGCTACTATCATGGAGTTCGCTAAATATTTTCAAAAAGAAACTGATGAAACACACATGTGCTTAATGAAGGTGATTTACCAAGACGATGACCAAGAGCAAGAGAGGGAGTGCGGTGATATAGTGTACACAACTAAATAATCTTTGTGGAATCTGAAAAGACACGTATTCTGAAAGTATGATCGTGTACTTACTGCATGCACATGCTAAAAGAAAGGTACGAGGTGGGTAGATAACTGTGTCATTGTAGCAAAGTATTTCTAAACAAAAAATCTGATCTCTTAAACCTTAAGTGTATTTTTGTTCTATTATCTATACAACAGGCCATAATTGATTTTGGCCCAATAGGCCTGGCATATTCACACATTCAAGCAGCTTTCTGTTTTGATTGGGTTATTTTGCCTAAAAACATTCAGGCCTACCTATTGCCCAGCAAGAGTGGCCAAAGAGGTGTTTAGCATCCCCTGGGGCTCTGCACGTGTGGGGAGGGTATTCTCCGTTGCTGGCCGTCTATCCAGGCACCATGCATGAGCCTGAAGCCACAGACTGGCCAAACTTGTATTTAAAAAAATTCAAAGGCACTAATAGGTCATTTTTTGGTGTATTTTGTATTTAATTATAAGTAAGTCACAGCCTATATATGTAATTAATAAACTACAATGATTTAATACAACAAAAGGTTGCTCTTTATGTCCCTACCAGCCTATTGTGTCGCACTCGCAAATGCTTCACTATGTATTTTTTGTAGACTATAGCTTTGAAATGATTTAGCCTAAATAATTCATTTTCGTTCCTTCTTAGGCTCCCTGTCTGGATTTCCAACCGCTCAACTCCCTCACATGCTCTGGCTGGGAACGAGATTATACATAAAACATATCCTTTAATAGAGTACCACAGTATGAATCTCAATACCCATAAAACCTAGCGGTCAAACAGGGAAATGGTTCCAATCGTTTTTCCTCCATTGTTTCCATAGGGGATTTTAGAAACACTTAAAATAAAATAAGAGCTGTGTTTCGTGTAGGCTTACCCTGGCGTGGCATTTTGATAACCATGTAAATATCTCTTGGACAAGGTGACTTTTATCAATATATTTGCTTGTATGTGGCTATCATAAAGAACTACAAATACCATGATGATCTGGACAAAACTGCCGAATCGAGGCGAAGGTAAGAATCTCTCGAGTAACTATCTAAATGTTAGCTAAATGTAGATTTGAAAAAAATTGCTAAACTCCTTTATACTGACAATTCTGTGAACTGTCTTGTGCAAGTTTTAAAATTGACACATTACCTGTTAGCAAAGGTGTCAGGAGCTTGCACTGATTTGTAGTCTTGCATGATGTCTACTTTGATGCAAATTTGCATTTTTAAACAGAGAAAATAGAGCCAAATATTTTGATAAGTCACCTTGTCTGAGACAAATTTAAATGCTTATCAAAACGTCATGCCAGGGTAAGCCTACACAAAACACAGACCTTATTTTAAGTGTTTCTAAAATCCCCTATGGGAAAAATGGAGGAAAACAATCGGAACCATTTCTCTGTTTGACTGCTAGGTTTTTATGGGTATTATGACATCTCAACTGTGGCGGTCTATGCCTGCATGTGATAGCTGTTTATACTGAAGTTTGGTAAAATGTCCTAAACTGACATTTCAAAAATGCGATGAGGTTTCTTATCCCAACCCAAATTATTGTTACACAGGATAGCCATAACTGCTGTCATATTTCAACAGAGGAGGGGCCTGCTGCCCGCTGTCTGTGTAGATGCTGCTGTGGCCTGATTCTGTCCTCTTGGGCTGGCCCTTTCTTACTGAGCTGTAGACCACCCCCGGGTGGGAGCGGTAGCCTAGGACCGAGCGGAAGCTGGAGTTCCTGCTGGCGGGGCGACTCTCTGGGGCTGGGGCATCCTCCCTGGTGGGCAGGGGTAGTGCCAGGCCACAGAGGAGAAGCACAGAAAGGTAGAAGTTAAATTCATTTTCCAGTTTGTCTGCTGCAGCCTCTAATTCTTGGAATGTATGGAATGTCATATTTCATACCTGATTTCATGGGCAACCTCCTTCTCATAGCGACGCTTGTGGCAGCAGCAGACCAGAAGCCAGATGAGAAGCAGGAGGAGGAGCAACAGTAGCAGGCCACCAATCACAGCACCCACTATGGTCCCTGCCTTGTTGGAAGCTAAAAAGGTCCTGATATTCAGACAGGTTCCAAGGAATAGGTCCACACATATGCACCGTTCTCACTTTCTTTCTCCCAATTAACAGGCTTAAAGATATTTGTGGTTTTAAACTTACGGTTGTATGCGTGCAGGGTGCATTTACACTGCACTTTGCCAACAGGATTCGACACCACACAAAGATAGTTTCCCATGTAGCTCTCTGAGTGATTTCTTATCATCAGCTCTCCAGTCTGAGAGTCTAAAAAAAACCCACAAAAGACAATCACTGCCAGCTACAAGCCACACCTTACCACAGTATATCAACATGTACAGTAGATCTATGGTTATGTGTGCCATGTCTTATCTAGAGGCTTTAGTTCTTGGTTCCTACTTTGTGTTGCTGTGGGCGGGATGGCCCCTCCACTCTCTCTGGTCCAGACATAGTTGATGGGGATGGATCCCACGGAGGACTGGCATCGGAGGGTGACATCGCTCCCCTTCTCCTCGCCACCTTCAACCCAGCACTTAGGCATTGATGGTGGAACTGGTGCAAGAGAATAGATGTAAAACAGTGTCTTTGGAAATATTTCCTTTGATGTACCGTACCAGGGGCACAACTTTCACTGGGGACATTGCATTTTTAACCCCCCCCCCCTTCAGTTTTGCCATTGGAATGTGATACAAAAGGAAGCAACGGTGTGCTTTAGGACCATGAGGAAACCTCTGAGTGGTCGGGTAGGCTGTTTGGTGTGTTAATAATCTGACTGGACAGAAAAATTTATATAATTATGTTCCCCCCGCTTCTAAACCCAAAGTTGCGCCCCTGTACTGTACATATGCATTTTTGCAACCAAATGTAAAATGGGCCAATGTGTAAACTTGTTGATTTCTTCTAAGTGTATTTCCACCAAAGGAAATTTGGTATATTGATAGGAACAAAGGAAAGAGGTGTGGCTGCTGGATGGAAGTATCAGAGATAACAAGGTGTTAACAGGGTGTTAACATTCCATCTCGGTGAGAGAGCAAATTAAAAAACGGCACACAGGACAGTGGAATGATGAAACTGGTAAAACAGAAACCAGTCTGGGAGGGGCAGCCTTCCTCACCCATCACTACCAGAGTGACTTTTCGCATGTCGACACCCGGCACTTTCTTGACTTTGCACTGGTAGGTGGCTGTGTCTGAGGCTTTCACTGCAGAGATGGAGACGGATGCGTCTCCCAGTGTGGGAGCTCCTGTGAAGTCCATCCTGGTAGACAAGCTGGGGTCCCCATAATGCACTTTTTTGCCTCCTGAATAAGATAAGATCTAAGAGATAGAGTCAGTTCAATGACAAAAACTACAAAAACAAGTATTGATAACACATATTCAGAACACGTTTTTCTTACTGAAACAGTGAGGATAAGATCTCCAAGACTAGTCTGACCTAATATATATGAGTGGATGTTAAGACTAACATATTAATTTGATAATGCATGTTTCATCTCCAAACCCTCCCCATAAGTTATCCATATCAAGGATCCCCTCTGTCCCCTGCTCTGTAGTCTCACCAGCTGGTCTTTCTGGGTCATGTCTGGACGGACGTTCAACCACTCAATGTCCAGTTCTCCTATGTCAGAGGGGTCAGGGATGAAGGTGCACCCCAGCGTGACTGTCTCCCCCTGGGCTTTCTGAATGGTCTGAGGCCCTGTGGATGTTATCTGAATACCCTCTATGACATCTAAGGGTTCAGAGAAAAACACACATTCAGGATTGACACTTACAAAGAATGTGGAGTCCCTCAGGCAGGGACAGACTAAAATGACAACTTCTAAATGGGGAAAAACTGCATTAGCAGTTCACAGAAGTGTAAATGCATTTCTGATAAATTTGATATATCCAACATGTAGGACAGACACTGGCTATTGAATGCAGCAGAAACTGACGTTGTTATGACCTGGGACACTGTCTGGGCTCCAACCCAACTGCTGTTTACATTGAGCGAAATAAACCTGTTGCGTAGGAATGTACAGTCAATGCCTGTTCCTGTCGCACAGGCACATCTTACATCCCCTGACAAAGATAAATGGACAGAAAAACCTTGATATGAATTAAACTAAAATGTGGTCTTGCGCAGTGTGGGCCAGAAGGGCCCAACATAATGGATAGCATGGGGAGACTAGGTTAGGAAACCCTGATTTATTTGACAACTCACCTGTGTTGAGATAAACTGTTAGCACAAACATCACAGCCAACTGTAGTCTTGAGCATGTCAGGCACTTTCGCATAGTGACCATATTGGTAAACCTGTATGGCACATCAAGAGAAATATGATTACAATTATTAACTGAATTGTTTGAATGTGTACTTCCTCATTGTGATTTTAATCTAGTTTTATGGAGGAAACATTACTCAGCTAACAGATATGTTGTCTTTATCATGTACTGAAACTACAACGATAAAATATTCTCACTCTTTCTGAGGGGGATAGATAACTGGACAGAATGGCATATGGCCATTCTGTCCAAGACTAGGGGGAGTAAATACTACAAGAGGACATGTACTCTACAATATAACCAACTGTATTTTACGTAAGTGTTAATTATCCCCCTCTCCAACTTAGTGGCTGTTGCTGAGTGAGTGAGGAATTTGAACATTTAACTCTTGATTATATCAGCTCATATTCATAATATTTTGACAGTATTCAAGACAACAATCAAACAATGAATTAATACAAATTACCTTTCTGTTCAGCAATATTCCAAAGGTAAAGTTGTCTCCAGGAGTCCTGACAGACTGAAACAGCACAAAACCTTTGCTTCCCTTCAGTTGCTCTCACCTGAAACTGTAACCTCAGGTCACGCCCTCTCTATTTCCATACAGTCCTTCCTCTGCTTCTTCTTCTACGGTATTATGGCGGTACGCAAACATTGTTAGAGGTGGATGCCACCACCTATTGTGTGGGCTGTGTATCAGCCTACTGTTTTGGGAGTGTGAATTCTTAACATTTTGTAACACAGAAAGGAGAGGGAAAAAAGGATGGGAAAAGTGAATAAGAAATTGCCCTACCAACTAACCCTATACCAGTGGTTCTTAACCTGGGTTCGATCGAACCCCAGGGGTTCGGTGAGTCAGTCTCAGGGGTTCGGCGGAGGTCAAGACACACATCCGACTCATATGATTTGTGATGACACGCCATCATTGGCTGCAGGTGATCACGCTTCATCGCTTGGCCTATCTGTGCTGCAGGGAATTTGGTGCGCTCAGAAGTAGTCTTGTGATTTCTTTCTTAATATTTTAATCCCTTCATACTTACTATGTCGAGCAAAAAAATAAAGTGGTCAGACGAATATGTACAATATGGATTCACATGTATAACCGAACGTGATGGGAGTCAGCGTCCTAACTGCATGATTTGCAATGCTAAGTTGAGCAATTCTAGTCTATCACGGGCAAAACTAAGAGAACCCTTCCTTAAGCTGCATGGAGATGGAAAATACAAGAACACAACGCTCGCTGAATTCAAGGTGAAGAGAGCCAGATTGGATGAAAAGGCTACTCTGCCTGTTCTCGGCTTTGTACCCATCAACAAACCGATCCTCACAGCATCGTACGAAGTTGCTTACCTGATCGCAAAGCAGGGCAAACCACACACCATTGGTGAAACACTCATAAAACCAGCTGTGTTGAAGATGGCGAATATCATGTTGGGAAAAGAGGCTGAAGTTAATTCTGAGTTCATTCTCATTTTAGCATACATGGCTGATATCTTCGCAGCTCTCAGTCATCTCAATCAAAAGATGCAGGGCGGTGGAGTCAACATCATCGAAGCGGAGAAAAACCTGAAGGCTTAAAAAAAAGCTACCGTTATGGAAACGACGAACAGAGAAGGATAACTTCGCAAACTTTCCCCTGCTGGACGACTGTGTAAGTAAGATCGAAGATGTATCCGGAATCGGAGAGATTTCTGTACCTTCGGAACTGAAGCAAGCAATTGCCACGCACTTAGATGAGCTTGCAAAGTCTCTCGACGGATATTTCCCTACAAGAGAGTCATATCCAGCATGGGTGAAACAGCCGTTCACGTGTTGAGACAGATGTCAATGATGAATACCTCGATGAAATCATTTAAATTCAGCAGAGCCACGTTCAACAGCAACTCTTCAGAACAACAACTCTTTCAACGTGTTGGTGTCAACAAATGGTAATATACCCTGTTATTGCTAAGAAATCTCTGGAGATTTTCATACCGTTTGTTACAACATATCTTTGCGAGCAATCCTTTGAGGATGCTGAACATAAAAACGAAGAAAAGGAACAGACTTTGTTGTGAAAATGACATGAGAGTGGCACTTGCCAAGGTGAAGCTGCGCATTTCTGAACTGGTCTCTGAAAGGCAACAGCAGAAGTCACACTGATTTGCAGCAAATATTCATTATTATGTTTTTGTTTTTGTGTGAAAATCATGTTTTGATGATTTTGTTCTTTGAACACAGTGATGTTGATGCACAGTTCATTTTGTGCACCAGTAAACTATGTTATGAATTTGAAAAAATAATATTTTATTTTTCCAATTAAGAAGGGTTCGGTGAATGCGCATATGAAACTGGTGGGGTTCAGTACCTCCAACAAGGTTAAGAACCACTGCCCTATACCCATTAAAACCTCACTACTACTTGGCCCTATTTTATCCTATACCAGGCTGGCAGCCGGGAAGGACGGGACATTATCGTTCAACACACCTTGTAACTCTTCTGCAATAACATCTCGTACACCCAAGTACTTCTTTGCAGCTGCCACCACAACATCTATTTTCAGTGATTTACATCCTATGCCTGCTATACAGTTGATAATAACCAAGGTATGAACACTAAGTAACCAACCTTACTGAAGCACATGTTATTCCTATCACTCTCTTTTGGCCTCGGCCTACTCACAGGGAGCCTCTTAGGATTAGACCCATCATAGTAGACCCATCATCCGCAAACAATTGAGGGATCACAACTGATTTCAGTAATTCAATTTAAATGACACTATATAAAAATAAAATATATATATTTTTAAATCAAGGCGAGTAATGCATAAAAAGCTACCCATAGTCTTATTTTATGAGAAGAGGGTACCATGGAAAGCCCCACTGACAGCTGTCTGTAGGCATTTATAAGAAGTGTCCACGTGGTCTGCAGCCACTACAAATAACAGAAGGTGTTTTTGAATACATTCAGTTAGGAACAAATTATTCTTTAAATTGACAGCCTAGGAACTGTGGGTTAACTGCTACATTCAGGGGTAGAACAACAGATTGTACCTTGTCAGCTCAGGGATTCGATGTAGCAACCTTTCAGTTACTGGCCCAACGCTCTAACCACTAGGCTACCTGCCACCTCAGCGTATATGTACAGGAGATACATATGGTGCATATCAAGTAACGACAAGAGATTCCTTGAAGCTGCACATGGGTAATAAGAGAGATTACCGAGTGGGTTTGGGAATAGTACTGAATGTGGATGTGAAATTTGTGTGATTGTGAGATATAACATATTAAGCTGATTGAAATATGGATAATAAATTGATTGAAATTAAGTACAGTCGTGGCCAAAAGTTTTGAGAATGACACAAATATTAAATTTCACAAAGTCTGCTGCCTCAGTGTCCTTAGATATTTTTTGTCAGATGTTACTATGGAATACTGAAGTATAATTACAAGGCTTTTATTGACAATAACATGAAGTTGATGCAAAGAGTCAATATTTGTAGTGTTGACCCTTCTTCAAAAAACCTCTGCAATCTGCCATGGCATGCTGTCAATTAACTTCTGGGACACATCATGACTGATGGCAGCCCATTCTTGCATAATCAAGTCTTGGAGTTTGTCAGCATTTGTGGGTTTTTGTTTGTCTTGAGGATTGACCCAAAGTTCTCAATGGGATTAAGGTCTGGGGAATTTCCTGGCCATGAACCCAAAATATTGAGGTTTTGTCCCCCGAGCCACTTATCACTTTTGCCTTATGGCAAGGTGCTCCATCATGCTGGAAAAGACATTGTTCGTCACCAAACTGTTCCTTGATGGTTGGGAGAAGTTGCTCTCGGGGGATGTGTTGGTGCCATTCTTTATTCATGGCTGTTCATAGGCAATATTATGAGGGAGCCCACTCCCTTAGCTGAGAAGCAACCCCACACATGAATGGTCTCAGGATGCTTTACTGTTGGCATGATACAGGACTGATGGTAGCGCTCACCTTGTCTTCTCCGGACAAGCTTTTTTGCCGATTTCCCCAAACAATCGTAAAGGGGATTCATCAGAGAAAATGACTTTACCCCAGTCCTCAGCAGTCCAATCCCTGTACCTTTTGCAGAATATCAGTCTGTCCCTGGTGGAGATAAAGTGGCTTCTTTGCTGCCCTTCTTGACACCAGACCATCCTCCAAAGTCTTTGCCTCACTGTGCATGCAGATGCACTCACACCTGCCTGCTGCCATTCCTGAGCAAGCTCTGTACTGGTGGTGCCCCAATCCTGAAGCTGAATCAACTTAAGGAGACGGTCCTGGCGCTTGCTGGACTTTCTTGGGAGCAATATCTTACTGGCAGCAATATCCTTGCCTGTGAAGCCCTTTCTGTGCAAAGCAATGATGACGGCACGTGTTTCCTTGCAGGTAACCGTGGCTGACAGAGGAAGAACAATGATTCCATGCACCACCCTCCTTTTGAAGATTCCAGTCTGTTATTCAAACTCAATCAGCATGACAGAGTGATCTCCAGCCTTCTCCTCGTCAACACTCACACCTGTGTTAACGAGAGAATCACTGACATGATGTCAGCTGGTCCTTTTGTGGCAGGGCTGAAATGCAGTGGAAATTATTTTGGGGGATTCAGTTCATTTGCATGGCAAAGAGGGACTTTGCAATTAATTGCAATTCATCAGATCACTCTTCATAACATTCTGGAGTATATGCAAATTGCCATCATACAAACTGAGGCAGCAGACTTTGTTAAAAATGAATATTTGTGTCATTCTCAACTTTTGGCCACGACTGTACTATTTAGATTTAAATTTGGATAGAAATGTAGATATTAAGCTGATTGAAATGTGGATAACTAGATGGAAATATGGATTTTAAATTGACTTACTTCAACCCATTTGGAGTAACTGTCAACCATTACCAAAATATTTGTTTCCTTTTTACAGGCAGGCATGTGAAGAAAATCAGTTTGCATATTGTGACATAGAGCAGGGCAGCCAACAGGGGGAGACTCATCAAGGCCTGGTGACAGATGGAGTCTACATCACGAGGCAATGGCTCCCTCTGATGGACATTCCAGATCTCAACAGGCTCTCCTGCCAGGACTTATTCAGTTGTCCAATATATTCAATTGAAATGTGTCTTCTGCAGGGGAGAGCTGCAGGGGGCTGCCTTAATTGACATCCCCGGTGACCGGGGAGCAATGGGCTAACAGCCTTGCACAGAACGACAGGTTTTTACCTTGTCAGCTCAGGGATTACGGTTACTGGCCCAACGCTCTAAACACTAGGCTACCTGCCACCCGGGGCTGATTGTGGTTGGTGAATAATCAAAGGGCTGATTGCTCACCAGCTGGATGAGTCCCATAAAGCTACCAAAAGGGGAAGAGGGGATTAGGGAAGGAGAGGTTACTCCCATATAGTCATGCTCAGTTCCAGAGATAATGGAGGGAGCTCAGTTTTGTTTCCGGTATCCCGGGGGAGGTCTCCTGGAGGAGACCTATTATTTTATTTTCATTTGTTATTTAAATAAACACCCTTGAAACCGAGCTAATCCAACTCTGTCCGTGTCTGATCGGTTTAAACATCTTGACCAAACCCCCCTTGTCTGCCGTAAGTGGTGGAAAATGCAGGCATTCTGATAATGTGGTCAGATCAGGGTTGAAGTTTACGTAGCATCAGCATGGATGAGTTGATAGCTCAGTTAGTCCGGGCCCAACAAACACAACAGGCGGTTCAGGAACAAATCCTGGAGGACCAACGGCTGTCCGCCTCGTTCAGGAAATCAAGAAGCTACAAGGCTACTGAATCGCATCCAAACCAGTTTTTAATCAAGCTAATGGAAGACGACAGCATTGAAACATACCTCGGCACGTTTGAACGGACAGTGTCACAAAAAGGATGGCCAAGGCCAAAGTGGGCAAGTCTGCTGGCCCCGTTCTTCTCCTGGAACGCCCAAAAGGTCTATTGGGACCTTACCGACGAAAAGTCAGCAAACTACGACGGTCTCAAATGGGAGATACTAAGCCACTACGTGTAAAGCCTGGCCCATTGGGCCATACTGTTCCACGACTGGAGGTTTGTGGCCGATGCTCCCCACGAGCCCAGATGAGCAACCTACTACACATCACCAGGGAATGGCTCCTAACCGATGTATCCACCCTCTCCATCCTAGACAAAGTGGTTCTGGATCACTTTTTACGGGCGCTACCCCATGACAAGCGAGTCTATGAGCGCCGCAGACCTTGGAGGGCCTTCTGGGAGCAGTAAAGACACACCAGAACACTGAAGCCCTGCTGAGGGGGAGCCGGGCAGAGTTGGGGACTGTCGGAGGGGACGGAATGACAGCCCCACCGCTGTATACCCTGAACAGACAGTAGGCAGGGCCAAAGGGCTGCAGACTCGTGGAGAGATGAGGGAGTGCCGACCCACCGCCACCGACCCCAGGTAGATGGAGACCAAAGGAGGTGTTTGAGTGTGACGCCCTAGGGCACTTTGCCTGGAATTTCCCAGCTCGAGAGGAGTCGATGCCATCTGCAAGCCTGGAGCCTGGATGCAAGCCTCAGGGAGTGTGGTTACACTTGTAGCCACGAGCCTGCTGCCCCAAGGGACCGAACGTGGTAGGGAGATTCCTGTGTCCACGGTGACACAAAGCGTTATCCAACCGTACAGGCCAATATCGCAACGCCACAAGGGAGAAGCCAGATGATAGTGGGTGCCGTACCGGAGTTGCCGGTACCCCTCCTCGTGGGACAAGACTGGTTATGACACTGGATGCACGAGCTGAGGAAAAAGGTATGAGCCGGCCGAAGATGAGAGCGAGGACGACCCGTCACCTGCGCAAACCCGTATCTATGGGTCCGGAGTCAGAGGGGGTGCTTGAACCCGACCCCCCCTGGTGAACAACTGGAGGCGGAGCCCATCCTCCCCCTCATCGATTTCGAGGGACCAGCCGAAACACCCTCTGGGGGCCAACTGAGGAGACAATTTGGGACTGCCCAGTGGTAGGATCCGAACTTGAAAGCCGCTGCAGCAAAAGTGATAGCGGTAGATGGACAGCTACTTCTGAGGGTGAGTGACTGGCAATAACCCCATTTCCAAATCAAGAATAACTTTTTGTTTCAGGTGTCGCGCCAACAGGGGAAACTTCGAGAGGTACTGTTGCTGCCACGACGGTACATGGGAACCGTTCTTCAACTGGTCCACACCCACCTGTTGGGGGCGCACCTGGGAATGGAGAAGACCCGGGAATGGATCGCCGCCCGGTTCTACTGGCCTGGGATGAAGAGGGCCGTGGAAGACTATTGTCGCAGCTGCCCGGAGTGTCAAATCACTGCCCTAAGAGCACACTTCTGAAACATGCTGGTCCCCCTAACGATCATCGGGGTGCCCTTTGAATGCACCTTGGACTACGTGGGACCCCTGGTAAAAACAGCACGAGGACATCAGTACATCCTGGTAATAGTAGATTATGTCACCCGGTATCCCGAGGCCATTCCCCTGTGGGCGGAGGTATCCAAGGGAATTGCCTGGGGGCTGTTCCACCTCTTTAGCCGGGTGGGCATCCCGAATGAGATCCTGACAGACCAAGGTACTGAGTTTATGTCCCGCCTAATGAAAGATTTGTGTGCTCTCCTACAGATCAAGCAGATCTGGACCTCTGTCTTTTTCCCGCAGACAGATAGGCTCATCGAGCAGTTCAATTAAACACTTAAACAAATGCTGCAGAAGGTCATCAAGCAGGATGTGAAGAACTGGGAGCAGCTACTACCCCACCTAATGTTCTCGGTCCGAGAAGTGCCCCAGTTATCCACCGGGTTTTCCCCTTTTGATCACCTCTACTGGAGGAGAACACACGGCCTACTGGACCTCGCCAAGGAGGTGTGGGAAGCCTAACCGACCCTCCTTAAGCAGCGTGGTAGAACACGTGGAGACGATGAGGGAGTGGATGACAGCCATATAGCCAGTGGTAAGGGAACATATCGAGAAGGCCCAACGCGCCCAAGTCCAGGTCTACAATCGGGGAACCCAGCCCTGAGAATTCCAGGTGGGAGACAAGGTGTTGGTCTTAATCCCCAAGGCAGAAAGTAAGTTCCTGGCAACATGGCACAAGGTGATAGAGAAGCTGGTCAATTACCGCGTATGGCTGCTGGGAAGACAGAAACCCCAACAGATTTACCATGTGAACCTATTGAAGAAGTGGCATGAGAGGACAGCCTTGGCCGTGTTATGGTTGGGACCCAGGACGCCAAAGGTACCAGTGGTGGTCGCAAGCAATGAGGACCTCGACCCGGCCCAGAAGCAATCTCTCCAGGAGCTCATCAATTGGAACACGGCGGTTTTCTCTGAGAAGCCGGGCTGCTCATTGAACACCACGTCACACATCCGCACCCAGTCCGGGGAAACGGTATGGAAGAGGCCATATCGGATTCCCGAGGCACGAAGGAAGGCTGTGAAGCAGGAAGTGGAGACTATGCTGAGGATGGGGGTATTTGAAGTCCCACAGCACATGGTGCAGCTCCATCGTGTTGGGTTCCCAAACTAGATGGTAGCCTGCGCTACTGTAATGATTTCCTGGGTGTGAACGACATCAGCGTGTTCGATGCCTACCCTATGCCGAGGGTGGACAAGCTCATCAACCGATTGGGAAAGGCCTGGTACATCAGCACCCTCGATCTTGCCAAAGGATATTGACAGGTACCATTGGCAGCCTGCTCCCGGAAGAAGAGGGCATTGTCAACACCGGACGGATTATATCAGTACCAGGTGCTCCCATTCGGTCTCCACGAAGCCCTGCCCATGTTCCAGCGCCTGATGGACAAAGTACCACCAACAGTACACAGAGGCCTATTTGGATGATATCATCATCCACAGCCAAGGTTGGGAAGAGCACCTGACGCGCCTCCAGACAGTACTGGACGCATTCAGGCAAGCCGGGTTGACGGCGAACCCCAAGAAATGCAAACTAGTGTTCGAGGAGGTGGAGTACCTGGGGTATTTGATCGGACAGAACGTCAAGCCCCAGAAGAGGAAGGTCCACACGGTACGTGACTGGCCCATTCCACGCACCAAAACACACATTAAGTCCTTCCTTGGACTGGCAGGATACTACAGCCGGTTTATCTCCAACTTTGCGGCTATAGCCCCCCCCTTACCGATCTAACCAGAGCCCGCCTCCCGAAAACAGTGAAATGGACAGGCGAGACCGAAGCAGTGTTCAGGCACCTGAAGGAAGCGCTGTGCTCCCATCCGATTCTCGTATCGCCTGATTTCCAGGTGCCATTGTTGGTCCAGACAGACGAATGCGACACGGGACTAGGGGCCATCCCTAGTCCACCTCCCAGGAGCACCCCATTGTGTACATAAGACTATTTGGAGCTGATTGTGGTTGGTGAGTAATCAAGGGGCTGATTGCTCACCAGCTGGACGAGATCCATAAAGCTGCCAGAAGGGCAACACATGGGAGAGGGGACTGGGTGAATAGAGGTTACTCCCGTGTAATCATGCTCAGTCCCAGAGATAACGGAGGGAGCTCAATTTTGTTCCCCCCATGATACAGCAAGACCCCGGAACCCAGAAGACGGTATGCCAGTCTCCTGGAGGAGACCCTTTCTTTTTCTTTGTTATTTACTTTAAATTAACACCCTTGATACCGAGCTAATCCAACTCTGTCCATGTCTGATATGTGTAAACGTCTTGACCAAACCCCCTGGTCTGCCACAATATTTACCAAAGGGTCCCAGGGGACTGGCAATTCCCCCTTTGGACACATGACTCACATTGTGATTCAATGCATCCCAATAAAACAACAACGCTGCCTGTTAAATAAAAAATAAACAAATTAGAATAACAAATGAAATTAGAATTACAACTCTTGATAACTCCATAAGGAAATAATTGTATCCCATAAGGTAATGGTAAAATAGACCAGAGACGGCTGTCCCTCATTCAGGGGCAGCGTTCTCTCTCTGTCTTCTTGTGGGACAAAAGTTCTCACGATAACTGACACATCATACAGTCCTATTGGCTTAGGATCATTTTAACGTTGTACTATCTATAGCAAATGTAGGTTATAATAGTCAACAATAACAACAACATATTTATTATAATTTGATGCATTGTGCTGGGAAATTGAGCATAAAAATACAAATATACACTGAGTGTACAAAACATTAAGATTATCCTTTGGGTGGTGGACCATTCCAGATATACACAGAAAACTCTTGAGCGTGAAAAACCCAGCAGCGTTGCAGTTCTTGACACAAGCCGGTGCGCCTGGCATTACTACCATACCCCCTTCGAAGGCACTTAAATATTTTGTCTTTCCCATTCACCCTCTGAATGGCATACAATTGTCTCAAGGCTTAAAAATATTCTTTAACCAGTCTCCTCACCTTCATCTACACTGATTGAAGTGGATTTAACAAGTGACATCAGTAAGGGATCATAGCTTTTACCTTGATTCACCTGTTCAGTTTATGTCATGTAAAGAGCAGGTGTCCTTAATGTTTGTACACTCAGTGTATGTTTTGCTTTTGTATGAAAACTGCTGTTTGTGGCAAGTGTTATTGATGAGATTAATAATTACCACGTTGTTACACAATGTTACAAATTGTATTGAGCCTCAAACATACAACATTACAAATCTACAACAATTACAATTTAGAGTGATAAAGATTTGTGGAAATATTGATGTACCACATAATTGATCTATATTACATTTTTCTAATGTGTATGTAATGGAAGATTGTGGGAGTTTCTTCTGTTACTGCTAACAGTACCAAAGTCACAGTCACATGCAGCCTGTTAACTCCTTATCAGCTGTGTTTGAGCTGGAAGGCTGGTGTGTAAACCCCGGGATGTGAGTTTCCACAGGAGGTTGCTGGCACCTTAATTTGAGTAGGACGGGCTCATTGTAATGGCTGGAATTGAATGAATGGTATCGTATCGAACTCATCAAACACATAGTTTCCATGTGTTTGATACTCTTCCATTTACTTCATTCCAGACATTATTATGAGCTGTACTCTCCTCAGCAGCCTCCTGTGTATTTTGCATAATGTATAATGTCATGTACACAGTATTGCTATTCTCTGTAGTCTTTGCAGTCAACTCATATTCAAAGAGTCAATTCACCATCACTTGACACATTTGAGTTTGTAAAAATGTATGATATTATTGTGTCCAATACCATAATGAGAAACTCCTTCGTGTCTTCATTGAGCATTAGAATCAGGGTCATGGAGGCCCATCTGAACTCAACAAATAGGATATGTGACTCAGATGGTGTGTGGATCAACATGACAGTGCTGGGGACTGCAGATAGAAGACATTAGTCATAAAGTGTAATAATAGTGACATACAAGTCTATAGAAAGTGTTATTTAATGAATTAATATTGTATATATACTTATTTTCCAGACTCTGACATTGCTCGTTCTGATTTTTTGGGGATATGTGTGTATTGTTTGGTATACTGCACTGTTGAAGCTAGAAACTAGTGCTTGTTGAGTTACTAGGGAGCGACGTTCAAAGGCAACTAGTTAGTGTTGCAATGCCTGCAGCGTGAACTGAATCTACCCAGGAGCGACTGAGGACAGGACGGTTGGAAGATGGCGAAAGTGGATGCTGAGTTCGATTCAAGCTGAATGATTCAATTCTGAATGGACAACAGTAGTATCGAAAACTGAAACAAAAAGGAAACTGTTTAAATTGGAGTGGAGGATAATAATAGGATAATGAATCACTTCTCTTCGTGATGTGTTTGTTGAGTAAGGATGCATATGTGGGAAACCCGTTTGAGGTGTCAAAAATGGTTAAGTATGCGCATGGAAAAGTGGAGTCTGAGTGACCAGGAGTGGTCTTGATTCATTGTATTTTTATAGAGCAGAGGAAGATTGCAGTGGGCCTCTAAAGAATTCGGACAACAGAAGTTTCGTGTTTTGAACTTCGGAGTAGAACACCCAGGGGTGATGAAAGATGTTCAGGTTGAATACCTGAAGTAAATTACTTGTGTGTTTCCCGACGTCTGACCCCCTGGATGATTGGAGTTATAGAAGAAAGTCTGTCCTGTTGTTTTATGATTAAGAGCAAATACCTACGCATGTGAAGCTTGGTTATGTAAGATACAGCGTATGAGTGTTACGATTAGCGAAGGGGGGGAACCCAAGAGTCGACTCAGCAGAGGAAACCGGGATGAATGTACAAAATGTTTATTGAACACAGCCAATGGGGAGTACAGAACTGGGACAGCTCACACGAGTGTCAATAACCAGGAGTGTAGGAGTGAGGTTGGAGTTGGCAGCATGGAACAGGGAAACAGGTCCTGAGGGGAGTTCAAGGTGATGGTGGTGAATAATATCCAGAGCAAGGTGGTTGGTGGCGAAATATAGAACAGGAGACAGGAGCGGGAGACAGAGCAGTACTGCACGGAGAGTACAAAATAAGGTGAGACAGGGAACAAGAACTGTAGAGCAACCAGGATCTATAGCTAAGCCAAAAGGGTAGAATCCTTACTAACAGATCAGAGATTACGATCGGGCAGCATGGAGATGGCAGGAATGAGTTTAAGTAGAGGTCTTGATTATGTGATGATATGCAGCTGGTAGAGATTTGCTCTAATTCCAGAACACCTGTCTCCAACCACACAATCACAGAGAGAGAGAGAGAGACTATACAGGGGGAGAACTGAAGGTTATGACAACACCGGATGGACACCAGAGGGCGTAGTGGGAGCAGATGTGACAATGAGCTTTCATCCCCAAACCACTCCAGTGTAAGAATTGTAAAGGATTTGGCCATGTTTCAAGTGTGTGCAGACAAACAAAGTATACTGAAGAACGGTGTGTAGAAGGATGATGGTGTTGCAATTGTGGTGGGGATCATGATCCTAAGTTCCTGTAAGAGTGAAGGAGATTGAGGTGGCAAAAGTTAGAGCGGTCAATCGAATCTCCTATGCTGAGGCTATTAAAAGACTTGAGAAAACAAGTGATGCCAGTGAAGATATGGTAATGAAAACAACACAGCCTGTTGTAAATGTTTGCTGCCAGACAAAAGATACCCTGTGTGTTAAAAAGGGGAATGTTGTTACATTCATTGCCACAATTATGAACTATACAGCACAAGTCTCAAAGAAGTCTAAGAAACTGGATATTAATTGTAGCTGCGGCAAAAAAGTGTTTGGGACATCTGAAGACTTACTGGCGCTTGTTTTTCAATCAACCAACAAAACACATTCCACATTCACAGATGTGACAGGCTTAAAAAAAAAAACATTTTAAAAAATAAATAAATAAATAATAGTTTTATATATATATATATATATACACACATATCCTACATACATGTACATATACATACACATACATACACACAAAGAACAATTAAAAAATAAGCAGCACTATCAAGGTTCTATTAGCTATTTCTAGCCTTAGCTGAGACGATGAGCAAATCATTCGTTTTTAGATTTTACAGCACCTTACACAACATGTATCTGCTCATTTCCCTAATCACCCCATTCACTCTGTCCATTTTGAAATATAGTTGAGTAGTGGAGAGCAGTCTATCAAACTTGGGATAACTCTTGTGGAGGTTATAAGTGAGCTTTTCAAGAGGGAGAAAGTCAACAATCTGGTCAATCCACATTTTAAATGTAGGAGAGGTATTAGAGGCCCACAATAGAAGAATACATTTCTTAGCAAAGTATGTAATAGTCATGAGCAAATGTTCTCTGTCAGGATCAAGAACAAAGTCCTGCTGGGCATTAAGAAGATAGATACACGGGGTCATATCAAACTGTACATCCATTTTTTTCTGTGCAGCAGTATGTATAGATTGCCAGAATCTGACAATCTCTCTACAGCTCCAAAATACATGCATATAGGTTCCACTTTCAGAGGTACATCTTTTACAGTTAGGAGACATGTCTGTTTTCATTCTATGGAGTCTCAAAGGAGTGTAATAAAATTTGTACAAAAATGTGTAATTAGATTCTTTCATTTTTTCATTAGTAGAGGAGCAATATACCCTGTCGCAAACCTCCGCCCATAGCTCATCACTGATAGTCAGACATAGGTCCTTTTCCCAGATTATTTTCAAAGGAGTAAAGGAGGAGCCTCCTTTCTCAGAAAGGAGCCTATAGATATAAGATATTTTGCCTTTAATGGATTGTGCTGTGACAAGAAGGGTTTCAACTTCATTCAACTGAGTTCTAAACCTTCTCTTGGAAGTACATGAGGAAATGACATGTCTAATTTGAAGATATAAAAAAACACATTGAATTTCACTGCAGAGCTCTTGAAAGGATTTCAGTGTAGTGGTTTTCTGATGAAATAGATCTGAAAAGGTCCTGATTCCTAGAGTATGCCAAAGATTAAAGTTGGCATCCCCTCAGGGCTTTTGGCAAGTCTGGGTTGCCTACTATAGGCGAGTGAGAACATATTTGGGAGGAAATGCCCAGGTATTTATTTTACAGTCCATACACGCTAGTAGGGTGCTGTAAATCACAAAGGTTTTGGCTATGTTGCCCACTTCACTAAAGTTATTAATTAATATAATTGAGTTTAGGGGCAATGAACCACATGATTGGGCTTCTATCTGAATCCACGTTGACTCTTGTCTGTTTATCATCCATGTTAGCATGTTGCGGATTTGGGCAGACCAGTAGTACAATTGAAGGGAGGGTAGGGCAAGACCACCCTTAGATTCAGGTTTCGATAGAGTGGAGAACTTGATCCTAGGTTTTTTATTGCCCCATATAAATTTGGTGATGCTTTGGTTTAGTTGTTTTGAAAAAGGAAACTGGGACATAGCATGGGAGCATCTGAAATAAATAGTTCAGTCTAGGGAGGACATTCATACAGATGACATTAATTCTTCCTACTAAGCTAATTGGGAGGGAGATCCAGGTTTAGAGATCGTTCTTGATTCGATCCAGGAGTGGAAGATAATATTCCTTGAAAAGGCTATTCGGATCTGGCGTTATGAAGATCCCAAGGTATTGAAACCCCTGTGTTTTCCATTGGAAAGTACATAGTGTCTTCATAGAGCTGGTGAGTGTAATATTGAGAGGGCAGACGGTGGATTTGTTCAAATTGATCTTATAATCTGAAAACTTGCCATACTGAGCAATTGTATCTAAAATGGGAGGGATTTCTCAGGGTTGGATATGTAGGGCAATACATCATCCGTGTAAAGCGAACTCTTGTGCAGCAGGACACTTGCAGAAACACCCATAATACTTGGATTGCTCCTTATCAACTCTGCCAGAGGCTCCGCCCCCAACAAGTAGAGCAGTGGGGACAGCGAGCACCTTTGTCTTGTGCCCCGTCCAAGAGGGAATCTGTCAGAGTTCAGTCCGTTAGTAGTCACAATGGCATTTGGATGAGAGTATAGTGATTTGATCCATTTAATAAAGTTTGGGCCCATATTGAACTTTTCTAAGACTGAAACCAGAAAACTCCACTCCATCCTGTCAAATGCCTTCTCAGCATCCAGTGAAGCCAGCAGGACAGGGGACTTCTGTGTGTTTACTTTATCAATAATATCAAAAAGACGGCAAATATTATCAGAAGAGTATCTGTCTCTAATAAATCCAGTTTGGTCCACTTTTATTATTTTGGGAAGAAGAGTGTTTAGATTTTTGGCGAGCAATTTGGTAATTATTTTGTAGTTGAAATCTAACAAGCTTATGGGCCGGAAGGACGAGCAGGATAGAGGGTCCTTGTCTTTTTTGAGCAACAATGTAATGCGAGCTGTATGCATTGAGTCTGGGAGAACTCAGTTTTTGCAAAAATCCTCCAGCATTGGCATGAAGATAGGGCTGAGCTGGGGCCAAAAAGCTTTGTAGAACTCTCTGGGGAATCCATCTGGGCCTGGGGACTTATTAGGTGGCATGGAGGTAATTGCCTCCAGGATCTCCTCAGGAGTGAAGGGGGAGTTGAGATCTTCTTGGTCGGTCTCTGATAGTTTAGGTAGCAAGATTCCCTCTAGGAAGGAGTGGAGCTCTGCCTTTGTGTGTTCTCTCTCAGATGTATATAGTTTGCAGTAAAAATCATGAAACGGATCTTTTTTGGGTCATATGTGACCTCGTCCTCTGCTGTTCGGATAGCCATGATTGTACACTCTCTGACTGCTATTTTTTTTATTGGTAAGAAAGCAATCTACTCAGCCTATTGCTATACTCATGGTTTCTGTTTAGTAAAGAAAACTTTTTGTTTTTATCTCCCGAGTGTAGTCCAAATTCAGTTTGGCTTTGGCTGCTTTGAGTTGACTCCAGGAGGTGCTGTCTGGGGATTGTTTATGTACTTTTTCACAGCATTCCAGCTCCCTCTCAAGATCTAGCCTGTGTGCTTCCATTGCTTTTTTCTTAGAGGAAGCATATGCAATTAGATGACCTCTTAGTGTGGCTTTAGCAGCGTCCCACATTGTGGCTGGAGAAACAGGAGAATCTTTGTTGTCTTGTGTGTAGTTGTCTATCCATGTAGTTACCAATGTATGGAACGCTTTGTTTGATAGCATGGAGGTGTTGAATTTCCAGCTCTTTGACCTCGGGATGTTTTTGCAGAGGTCAAAGCGGAGGTGGACAAAAGGCGTGATCTGAGAGTGCTATGGGTCCGATTGTACACGTGGCTGAATTTACGAAACTCTTTGGGATAAAAATGTAATCTTTAGGGGAGTAGGTGTTATGGACATTAGAGTAGTATGTATAGTCCATAGGTGAGCTATTAGTCTCTCTCCAGATATCTATCAGTCCCATCTCTTTAGTAAGAGAGTTCAACATCTTTGCAGATCTAGGATTTGTGGTGGGGACTTGAGATGATTTGTTTAGGGTTGGGTTAAAATCTCCGGCCACCACGCCAAAGGAAACACAATGCTCATTGAACAGGGTTATCATTTTTAACATGAAAGCAGGAGTATCTGTGTTAGGGGCCGTATATGTTTAAGATAGTAATTGGTTAAACATACAGTGACCCAGTTATCAAAATAAATCTCCCCTCCGGATCAGATATGTTTTTGTCAATTATGAATGGAACATTCTTATGGATAAGTATGGCTGTACCTCTACTGTTTGATTTGAAAGATGAGAAATACACCTGTCCCACCCAAGCTCTGTGGAGTTTGGCATGTTCGGCATCACAGAGGTGTGTCTCTTGTAATAGCGCGATGTCCGCTTTTTCCTTTTTTAGAGCACATAGTATCTTTTTATAATTTTATTGCATGACCTAGACCATGGTGGTTCCATGTCAATAGATTTAAGGTACTAGTCATCGTCATCAAACAGTAATCGAACTTTAGTGCAAGTAATCTCTGGGTAAAAGGGCATAATTAGTTACAGCTGCGCTCAAATAAATGGAAAATAAATGGTGTACATAAAATAACAATCTCTGAACAAATGCCTCATCCTCTCCGCCCCGCATTGAGCAAATGACAACGTAGCCCCCGTCCAGACCACATTAAAATAGGGAGATAATAAAATCAATAACCCAGCCGACATATACATCCCCCAAGGGACATAGGGAACCACAAGTAATAATATCAACAAAAGAAAAGGGAAATAAAAGTAGGCTGAAACGTTACTATGCCTAGGTTAGGCTATAGAGCCTATCCATCTCAGCTAAAGGAACATAAATATAGATTAGATGGCTATTATGACATTTAGCGGGGCGGGTGGGTCTTTGGATATTGGCTATATGTTGTCTTACCTCCTTTAGTAATAGCATTAATTGCATTTAGTCATTGGTCCGTTTCTCATTGACCAGGATTCTTTCAAAAAACGTTTTGCCTCTTCTGGAGTTTTGAAGTGTCGCAGGGCTCCTTGGTGAACAATCCTCAGCTGGTTTGGGTATTTGAATCCCCTGAAGATGCCTCGGTCAATGGAGTATTTCTGCACCTCGTCAAACTCTCGCCGTTTGCGGCGTATTCCAGCTGACAGGTCCTGGTGTAAAGTGAGTTTGGCGTTTCCCACTGTGATGGTGTTGATTTTCGCCGCAAACGGTGAAAATCATGGTGATTGGGCGGTGGTTGTCTGGCTGCTGGTGGGGGCCTCAGTGCTCGGTGAGCTCTATGGGCCTGTCGGTGGACAGGTGGAGACACTCTGGAAGTTTGTCTTGCAGGTAGCGGATTAGTGGCATGTTTCCCTCTTCTTTTTCGTCCAGATTGAATAGAACACAATTATTCCTTCGCCCCCTGTTTTCCAGGTCCTCTATTTTCTTTTTAGCATATGCTATTGTTTCCTTGGCATCTGTCATAAGTTTTCCATGGATAGGATTCGCCTCTCTGTCTCGTCCAGGCGCCCCGCGTTTATGGTTATCTTGTTGTTGATGTCAGGCAAAGCGTTTTCCAGGATTGTCACCTTGCCCCCTATCGCACTGAGCTGAGAGTTAATGGCATCTAATTTAATGTTGAGTTTTGTACGTTGGGATCTCAACTCAGAAAGGATGTCTTCGACAGAGTGCGAGGTTGGCATTCGTTGGGCCTCGGGAGGGAACGGGACCTCACAAATCTCACAAATTGCACTTGGCTGTTTCATAAAAATGCACAAATCTGACTTTATGGCTGTCGTCACTGTTTAAAGATGAGTTGATGTGATTTGTGGCTCTGATGATGTTGTGTACAGGGTTGTTTGATTACCATGCTGGTTGATGATGGGTGAATTAGGAGAGAGAGGGGGGATATAAGCCAATGGACTTAATTAGTCAGGGCTGAGGATAACATAAAATTATGCAACATCGATCGACAGGGAGAGCATTCATTGATCACACTAAGCTTTCAGAACAGGATATTGGCCATTGTAAACTCTCAAAGGGCAATGCCATCATATCAGTGTATATTAATAAAGATTAACAAGAAAATGAATGCATCGAACATTACAAAAATTCAGACGGGATTGTACACATTACCATATACTTTCTCTCTCTGGTTTTTCTTATCACCATTCTCTCCATAATTATGTCTTTCTCTTTCAAAATGTACCTCTTCTCTTTACCAATGTAGCAAAATTGGGGGGTAGCCCTGACCAGGACTTGAGCCTGGGTCCAGCAACTGTCAACCCAACACCATAACCATTACGCCAAGAGGTCTGTACTTGTAGGCAATGTCACTCAGTGTTGGGTTGCTAGAATATTAATTAACTCTTTATTTTTATGTAAGCCTTTATAAAGACTAAAGAACTGACAGTGGACGAACTTGAATTAACATAACCATAGACAACCAACTGGTATAACACTTCCACTCACAGTTAGCCTAAATTAACTTACTAAGCCACACCTACAATGATTGTACCTTTAATATTAAAAATATTTTGTAAAAAAAAGAAATCCTAAAAGGTTCCAAACAGTACCATTTGAGTTTGTATGTGTATCTTTGTCTATTTTGATATTTTTGTACCCCAGGAAACAATACTGTACCCTAACTGTATAATTTTGTCTGAGAATATATGCTTTGTTAGTTGTCCTACCAGGCCTAACAGATGAAAAGCAGCCAAAGTGAATCTGTCCACCAGCCACACCTCAGATAACCCTATCTATCTTAGTACATTTGGCAAGGGAGGCACCTAATGACACCACAGGTTAGCAAACAAACCATCTTGACAGATGTCCAAATGACAAGTAAACAACCTAACAGGGAAAGCAAACAAATGACCAAACTGGAGAAGCCAGGGAGGCTGCAGAAGCATGCTACTTGCCAACAGCCATACTAAAATAGCATGTGTGAGTTATGGTGTGTCAATGGTGTGTCAATGTCAGAGGCAGTTTAAGCACATATATTTGTTTTTTTAATGTGTGATGTCACTGAGACAAGGGGGGCAGGGGGGCTGCAGTCACTCACTGCCTCAATGACTTACGTGACTGGAATACTTGCTCATATCTGTGTATTCATCATTCAAAGCATCTCAATGAAATGGCACCGCTGAGAGCGATGATTTTAAAAATAAATTATATATTCCTTTTCCTTTGAATTACACATTTACATTATCAAGAGACCACTTGACTATCATAATTATAAACTAGTCCCGGGAGCCTTTTACCTGACATGATGCACAGAAACAACATCTTTGTCTTTGTCAGTTGTCTATCATCATCACTCTCACCTCAACCTTCTCTCTGTGTAGCTAATTCTCTTTTATGATTACAGTTGTCTCCTTTCCAGCTATGGTGACTCATTTTGTGCCCACACACTGTGTGACATCCATGTGACCACATCATAAAACCAATTATCAGCGGCCAAGTAGAGGCTCAGAGTTCCCTTATCTCATAGGCAGAGACCGCAGCGAGGGATAATATTACATATTAAACCCAGGACCAGCTTTATACAGAATTGTATGATACACTATTAGAAAAAAAGATTCTGTCTATAACCTAAAAGGGTTCTTTGGCTGTCCCCTTTGAATAACCCTTTTTGGTTCTAGGCAGAACCCTTTTGGTTCTAGGTAGAACTCTTTTGGGTTCCATGTAGATACCCTTTCCACAGAGAGAACCCAAAAGTGTTCCACCTGGAACCAAAAAGCCAAAGAACCCCGAACCCTTTTTTCTAAGAGCGTAGGGATAGGAATGCTGCATTATACAGCATGAAACAATACGTCTCTAAAGATGGAAGATTACTAGTCCTTATCATGCTAATATCCAGTTGGCTTTCACAATCACAAAGTATCTCAGTCGTCATGTGTGCCTATTCAAGCCTTTTCATTAGGCTCATCTTAGCAGGTTAAGGTCACAGGATCTGATTTGAGGACTGATCATAAGCTTTAGGGTGGCATCAGAGAGGAAAAGGCAAAGCAAGAGGGCTTACTCTGCCCAAAATCTGTCCATGTTGAGCAGATCATTAATTATTAAGCAAGTGAAGAGTTTTTTTTCAATGGGGGCAATGAGTGTCGAATTTAGTCAAGATAAAAATGAATAGCTATTTGAGACGTGAAGCTCATTTGATCTAATAGAATTTCGTAATGCCTAGGTTGTTACGAATGTACTCATATTGTCATGCAGGTGAATGAGGACCCAAAAGCGACTTGGCGAAAACAGAGTATTTAATCCAGAATAAACTTTACAAAACAAAAAGCATAATACTACACGTAAAGACGAGAACAGACTGGAGACTTGATCGAGAACTGCAGGTTGCCTCGGGAAGGCACTTGAACCTAGCAGACTCAGACACCTGCTCACCACGCAGCATCTGAGGGAAACACGACACGACAGGGCAAAACATAGACACAGCACGGTGAATTATAAATGAGGATCCGACAGGGCAGGTACGGGAAACAAGGAGAGAAATAGGGACTCTAATCAAGGAAAAGGATCGGGAACAGGTGTGGGAAGACTAAATGATGATTAGGGGAATAGGAACAGCTGGGAGCAGGAACGGAACGATAGAGAGAAGAGAGAGCGAGAGAGTGAGAGAGGGAGGGGGAGAGAGAGGGATAGAAAGAGGGAAAGAACCTAATAAGACCAGCAGAGGGAAACTAATAGAATGGGAAGCACAGGGACAAGACATGATAATAAATGACAAAACATGACAGTACCCCCCACTCACCGAGCGCCTCCTGGCGCACTCGAGGAGGAATCCTGGCGGCAACGGAGGAAATCATCAATGAGTGAACGGTCCAGCACGTCCCGAGACGGAACCCAACTCCTCTCCTCAGGACCGTAACCCTCCCAATCCACTAAGTATTGGTGACCCCGTCCCCGAGAACGCATGTCCATGATCTTATGTACCTTGTAAATAGGTGCGCTCTCGACAAGGACGGGAGGGGGGAGGGAAGACGAACGGGGTGCGAAGAAAAGGCTTAACACAGGAGACATGGAAGACAGGATGGACGCGACGAAGATGTCGCGGAAGAAGCAGTCGCACAGCGACAGGATTGACGACCTGGGAGACACGGAACGGACCAATGAACCGCGGAGTCAACTTACGAGAAGCTGTCGTAAGAGGAAGGTTGCGAGTGGAAAGCCACACTCTCTGGCCGCAACAATACCTAGGACTCTTAATCCTGCGTTTATTGGCGGCTCTCACAGTCTGTGCCCTGTAGCGGCAAAGTGCAGACCTCACCCTCCTCCAGGTGCGCTCACAACGTTGGACAAACGCTTGAGCGGAGGGAACGCTGGACTCGGCAAGCTGGGAAGAGAATAGAGGAGGCTGGTAACCCAGACTACTCTGAAATGGAGATAACCCGGTAGCAGACGAAGGAAGCGAGTTGTGAGCGTATTCTGCCCAGGGGAGCTGTTCTGCCCAAGACGCAGGGTTTCTGAAAGAAAGGCTGCGTAGTATGCGACCAATCGTCTGATTGGCCCTCTCTGCTTGACCGTTAGACTGGGGATGAAACCCGGAAGAGAGACTGACGGACGCACCAATCAAACGACAGAACTCCCTCCAAAACTGTGACGTGAATTGCGGGCCTCTGTCTGAAACGGCGTCTAACGGGAGGCCATGAATTCTGAACACATTCTCGATAATGATTTGTGCCGTCTCCTTAGCGGAAGGAAGTTTAGCGAGGGGAATGAAATGTGCCGCCTTAGAGAACCTATCGACAACCGTAAGAATCACAGTCTTCCCCGCAGACAAAGGCAGACCGGTAATGAAGTCTAGGGAGATGTGAGACCATGGTCGAGAAGGAATGGGGAGCGGTCTGAGACGACCGGCAGGAGGAGAGTTACCCGACTTAGTCTGCGCGCAGTCCGAACAAGCAGCCACGAAACGGCGCGTGTCACGCTCCTGAGTCGGCCACCAAAATCGCTGGCGAATAGACGCAAGAGTGCCTCGAACACCGGGATGACCAGCTAACTTGGCAGAGTGAGCCCACTGAAGAACAGCCAGACGAGTGGAAACAGGAACGAAAAGGAGGTTACTAGGACAAGCGCGGCGACGCAGTGTGCGTGAGTGCTTGCTTAACCTGTCTTTCAATTCCCCAGACTGTCAACCCGACAACACGCCCATAAGGAAGAATCCCCTCGGGATCAGTAGAAGCCACAGAAGAACTAAACAGACGGGATAAGGCATCAGGCTTGGTGTTCTTGCTACCCGGACGGTAAGAAATCACAAACTCGAAACGAGCGAAAAACAACGCCCAACGAGCTTGACGGGCATTAAGTCGTTTGGCAGAACGGATGTACTCAAGGTTCTTATGGTCTGTCCAAACGACAAAAGGAACGGTCGCCCCCTCCAACCACTGTCGCCATTCGCCTAGGGCTAAGCGGATGGCGAGCAGTTCACGGTTACCCACATCATAGTTGCGCTCAGATGGCGACAGGCGATGAGAAAAATAAGCGCAAGGATGAACCTTATCGTCAGACTGGAAGCGCTGGGATAGAATGGCTCCCACGCCTACCTCTGAAGCGTCAACCTCGACAATGAATTTTCTAGTGACGTCAGGAGTAACGAGGATAGGAGCGGACGTAAAACGTTCTTTTAGAAGATCAAAAGCTCCCTGGGCGGAACCGGACCACTTAAAACACGTCTTGACAGAAGTAAGAGCTGTGAGAGGGGCAGCAACTTGACCGAAATTACGAATGAAACGCCGATAGAAATTAGCGAAACCTAAAAAGCGCTGCAACTCGACACGTGACCTTGGAACGGGCCAATCACTGACAGCTTGGACCTTAGCGGAATCCATCTGAATGCCTTCAGCGGAAATAACGGAACCGAGAAAAGTAACGGAGGAGACATGAAAAGAGCACTTCTCAGCCTTTACGTAGAGACAATTCTCTAAAAGGCGCTGTAGAACACGTCGAACGTGCTGAACATGAATCTCGAGTGACGGTGAAAAAATCAGGATATCGTCAAGATAGACAAAAACAAAGATGTTCAGCATGTCTCTCAGAACATCATTAACTAATGCCTGAAAAACAGCTGGCGCATTGGCGAGACCAAACGGCAGAACCCGGTACTCAAAATGCCCTAACGGAGTGTTAAACGCCGTTTTCCACTCGTCCCCCTCTCTGATGCGCACGAGATGGTAAGCGTTACGAAGGTCCAACTTAGTAAAGCACCTGGCTCCCTGCAGAATCTCGAAGGCTGATGACATAAGGGGAAGCGGATAACGATTCTTAACCGTTATGTCATTCAGCCCTCGATAATCCACGCAGGGCGCAGAGTACCGTCCTTCTTCTTAACAAAAAAGAACCCCGCCCCGGCCGGAGAGGAAGAAGGCACTATGGTACCGGCGTCAAGAGACACAGATAAATAATCCTCGAGAGCCTTACGTTCGGGAGCCGACAGAGAGTATAGTCTACCCCGAGGAGGAGTGGTCCCCGGAAGGAGATCAATACTACAATCATACGACCGGTGAGGAGGAAGGGAGTTGGCTCGGGACCGACTGAAGACCGTGCGCAGATCATGATATTCCTCCGGCACTCCTGTCAAATCGCCAGGTTCCTCCTGAGAAGTGGGGACAGAAGAAATGGGAGGGATGGCAGACATTAAGCACTTCACATGACAAGATACGTTCCAGGATAGGATAGAATTACAAGACCAATTAATAGAAGGATTATGACATACTAGCCAGGGATGACCCAAAACAACAGGTGTGAAAGGTGAACGAAAAATCAAAAAAGAAATAGTCTCACTGTGGTTACCAGATACTGTGAGAGTTAAAGGTAGTGTCTCAAATCTGATACTGGGAAGATGACTACCATCTAAGGCAAACATGGGCGTAGGCTTGTCTAACTGTCTGAAAGGAATGTTATGTTTCCGAACCCATGCTTCGTCCATGAAACAACCCTCAGCCCCAGAGTCAATCAAGGCACTGCATGTAGCACCCGAACCGGTCCAGCGTAGATGGACCGACATAGTAGTACAAGATCTAGATGAAGAGACCTGAGTAGTAGCGCTCACCAGTAGCCCTCCGCTTACTGATGGGCTCTGGCCTCTTACTGGACATGAATTAACAAAATGTCCATCAAATCCGCAATAGAGGCACAGGCGGTTGGTGATCCTCCGTTCCCTCTCCTTAGTCGAGATGCGAATCCCTCCCAGCTGCATGGGCTCAGTCTCAGAGCCAGAGGAGGGAGATGGTTGCGATGCGGAGCAGGGAAACACCGTTGATGCGAGCTCTCTTCCACGAGCCTGGTGACGAAGATCTACCCGTCGTTCTATGCGGATGGCGAGAGCAATCAAAGAGTCCACACTGGAAGGAACCTCCCGAGAGAGAATCTCATCTTTGACCACTGTGTGGAGTCCCTCCAGAAAACGAGCGAGCAGCGCCGGCTCGTTCCAGTCACTAGAGGCAGCAAGAGTACGAAACTCTATAGAGTAATCCGTTATGGATCGATCACCTTGGCATAGGGAAGCCAGGACCCTAGAAGCATCCCCACCAAAAACTGAACGGTCAAAACCCCGAATCATCTCCTCTTTAAAGTTCTGGTAATTGTTAGAACAATCAGCCCTTGCCTCCCAGATAGCTGTGCCCCACTCTCGGGCCCGGCCAGTAAGGAGTGAAATGACGTAAGCAACCCGAGCTCTCTCTCTAGAGTATGTGTTGGGTTGGAGAGAGAACACAATCTCACACTGGGTGAGAAAGGAGCGGCACTCAGTGGGCTGCCCGGAGTAGCAAGGTGGGTTATTAACCCTAGGTTCTGGAGGCTCGGCAGGCCAGGAAGTAACAGGTGGCACGAGACGAAGACTCTGGAACTGTCCAGAGAGGTCGGAAACCTGAGCGGCCAGGCTCTCCACGGCATGGCGAGCAGCAGACAATTCCTGCTCGTGTCTGCCGAGCATGGCTCCTTGGATCTCGACGGCAGTGTTACGGCGTCTGTAGTCGCTGGGTCCATTCCTTGGTCGGATCCTTCTGTCATGCAGGTGAATGAGGACCCAAAAGCGACTTGGCGAAAACAGAGTATTTAATCCAGAATAAACTTTACAAAACAAAAAGCATAATACTACACGTAAAGACGAGAACAGACTGGAGACTTGATCGAGAACTGCAGGTTGCCTCGGGAAGGCACTTGAACCTAGCAGACTCAGACACCTGCTCACCACGCAGCATCTGAGGGAAACACGACACGACAGGGCAAAACATAGACACAGCACGGTGAATTATAAATGAGGATCCGACAGGGCAGGTACGGGAAACAAGGAGAGAAATAGGGACTCTAATCAGGGAAAAGGATCGGGAACAGGTGTGGGAAGACTAAATGATGATTAGGGGAATAGGAACAGCTGGGAGCAGGAACGGAACGATAGAGAGAAGAGAGAGCGAGAGAGTGAGAGAGGGAGGGGGAGAGAGAGGGATAGAAAGAGGGAAAGAACCTAATAAGACCAGCAGAGGGAAACTAATAGAATGGGAAGCACAGGGACAAGACATGATAATAAATGACAAAACATGACACATATAAGTGTGAAGCACGTGACATCCCAGCCATTAAAACATATATATATATCAGTTGTCCCCGTTTAAATTCGAGATGGACCATGAATATTCATGAGGCTAGCATAGCATCTCACACTTCACTGAATACAGGCGGCTGATATCAAAATATTCAAAAAAGTATTCAAATAACGAGATGTATCCACCAATCCAAAGAGAGCTTGATAGCCCACTGTTCCACTATGTGGACAACAAATACCATTGTCAGGGCAGAGACAAAAACATCTCGTCATTATATCCAGTGTCTCAGATGACATTCCGTGCCACAATGCAGGAGGGAGTTGTGGGAAAAGGATCTCAACATTTTTTTCAATTTCTGCTTAAAATGACATACCCAAATCTAACTGCCTGTAGCTCAGGACCTGAAGCAAGGATATGAATATTGTTGATACCATTTGAAAGGAAACACTTTGAAGTTTGTGGAAATGTGAAATGAATGTAGGAGAATATGAAATATTAGATCTGGTAAAAGATAATTCAAACAAAAGAGACAGCAGGGGTTCAAACTGTAGAACCCAGTTCCTACATTTGAATATAAAAATGGATTTGATCAAACAAAACAATCCTACATTTTATCTCTGCGACCCTCGGGATGACAAATCAACGCAAGATTACTTTATGTAACTACATTATTTACCTTCAGAGGTGAATGTATCAAACCAGTTGCCGTGATAAAAGTGTTTTGTTGTTGTGCACTCTCGTCAAACAATAGCATGGTAATTTTTCACTGTAATAGCTACTGTAAATTTGACACTGCAGCTAGATTAATAATAATTTAAGCTTTCTGCCCATATAAGACATATCAATGTCCCAGAAAGTGGCTGTTGATGACAGCGATCCCATAGAGCAGTGATTCCCAAACTTGTTATAGTCCCATACCCCTTAAAACATTCAACCTCCAGCTGCGTACCTCTCTAGCACCAGGGTCAAGGCACTCTCAAAAGTTGTCTTTTGCCATCATTGTAAGCCTGCCACACACACACACTATACGATACATTTATTAAACATAATAATGAGTGTTTTTGTCACAACCCGGCTCGTGGGAAGTGACAAAGAGCTCTTATAGGACCAGGTCACAAATAATAATATATTAATAATCAATAATTTTGCTATTCATTTAACCATCTTAAATATAAAACATTATTTGTTAATCAAAAATTGTGAATGACTCAGCACAAGTTAATGAGAAGGGTGTGCTTGAAAGGATGCACATAACTCTGCAAAGCCTCTGTTGGGTTGTATTGGAGAGCATCTCAGTCTTAAATCATTTTCCAAACACAGTCTGTGCCTGTATTTAGTGTTCATGCTAGTGAGGGAGAATCCACTCTCACATAGGTATGTGGTTGCAAAGGGCATTAGTGTCTTAACAGCGAGATTTGCCAAGGCAGGATACTCTGAGCGCAGCCCAAACCAGAAATCTGGCAGTGGCTTCTGATTAAATTCAATTTCACAGAACCGCTTGTTGCAGTTCTTGGATAACGAATCCTGGATTCTTGGATAACAAATCCAGTTGTTTGCGTCATCCTTTTCGGGAAAGTACCTGTGTAATTGCGCACCCAACTTACTCAGGTGCTTCGATATATCACATTTGACATTGTCCGTAAACTTGAGTTAATTTGCACACAAAAAAATCGTAAAATGATGGAAAGATTGTGTGTTGTTCTTGTTAATGCAGACAGAGAAGAGCTCCAAGTTCTTAATCAGAGCTTCAATTTTGTCCCGCAAATTGAATATAGTTGGAGAGTCCCTGTAATCTTAGATTCAGATCATTTAGGCGAGAAAAAAATATCACCCAGATAGGCCAGTCGTGTGAGAAACTCATCATCATGTGACTGTCCCACTGGATGTCATAAGGTGAATGCACCAATTTGTAAGTCGCTCTGGATAAGAGCGTCTGCTAAATGACTTAAATGTAATGTAAAAAAATCATGCAAGTGGTCAGACAAATGAAAATTATGGTCAGTTAAGAAAACTTTAAGCTTGTCTCTCAATTTTAAAAAACGTGTCAATACTTTGCCCCTTGATAAACAGCTGTTATAAAAGCGTTATATGGTCACCACCCATATCATTTCATAGTGCAGAAAATTCACGAGAGTTCACGGGCCTTGCTTTAACAAAGTTATCCATTTTCACTGTAGTGTTCAAAATGTCTTTCAAGCTGTCAGGCATTCCCTTGGCAGCAAGAGCCATTTGGTGGATGCTGCAGTGTACCGGGAGCAACTGCTTGCACGCGCGTTACCACTCCACTATGTCTGCCTGTCATGGCTTTTGCACCATCAATACAGATTCCAACATGAGCAGCAGCTACGTTTGGCTACATTTGGACCGTTAGTGGAATTCCCGCGAGAGAGTAGCTACCTGTATTTGACATTGTTGTTATTTCGCTGAACACTAGATGGTTTAATTGTATTTTTGGCAGTGAAATGAGGCTACTCATGCGAGGGAAAAAGCCACTGAAATGTATAGCCCTGTTGGAAAATATAAATGGACTGTTTGAAAATGTGAAAGAAAAAAAGAGAAAGTTTTATTTTTTTAATGTGAATCACGTTTTTATTTGGCGTACCCCGAAGGCATTTCGTGTACCCCTGGGGGCCATAGAGGATATGGAACCCAAAAGAGTTCTAACTGGAACCAAAAAGGGTTCTTTCTACCTGGAACCAAAAAGGGTAATCCTATGGGAGACAGCCAAAGGACTCTGCAGTAGTAGAAGTGGTGACTGTGGCAGTTGTAGTAGTATTTACAGTATAATTACTGTACAAGGGACATTGGTAGTGACTGTGATAAATAGTAGCATAGTATCAACATGTACTATTCTAGTCCATGGAGCTTTTATGCAAATGTAAATGGTTATAGTTGAAAGTATAAATAGTATCAGAATTCTGAAAGAAAGCAATCGAAGTTGAGTTTATCAAGGCACAAGGTGAGATCCAAATGCAGACACAGGAGCCAGATGGTTAGAGTCTTACAATGTTTATTAATCCAAAGGGGTAGGCAAGAGAATGGTCGTGGACAGGCAAAAAGGTCAAAACCAGATCAAAGTCCAGGAGGTACAGAGTGGGAGACAGGCTCATGGTCAAGGCAGGCAGAATGGTCAGGCAGGCGGGTACAAAGTCCAGAAACAGGGAGTGTACCACAGGGATATCAATCAAGACGACTAGGCTGCAGTCAGCCACTAATGACCAGGTCACCCAAGCCTATTAGTCTTATGTACACAATGGGGTGCTCCTGGGAGGTGGACTAGGGATGGCCCCTAGTCCCGTGTCGCATTCGTCTGTCTGGACCAACAATGGCACCTGGAAATCAGGCGATACGAGAATCGGATGGGAGCACAGCGCTTCCTTCAGGTGCCTGAACACTGCTTCGGTCTCGCCTGTCCATTTCACTGTTTTCGGGAGGCGGGCTCTGGTTAGATCGGTAAGGGGGGGGCTATAGCCGCAAAGTTGGGGATAAACCGGCTGTAGTATCCTGCCAGTCCCAGGAAGGACTTAATGTGTGTTTGGGTGCGTGGAATGGGCCAGTCACGTACCGTGTGGACCTTCCTCTTCTGGGGCTTGACGTTCTGTCCGATCAAATACCCCAGGTACTCCACCTCCTCGAACACTAGTTTGGGGTGGACATACTGTACATACAGTGACAGGAAAACGTATGTGAACCCTTTGGAATTACCTGGATTTCTGCATAAATTGGTCATCAAATTTGATCTGATCTTCATCTAAGTCACAACAATAGACAAACATTGTGTGCCTAAACTAATAACACAAATTATTGTATTTTTCTTGTCTATATTGAATACATTATTTAAACATTCACAGTGTAGGTTGGAAAAAGGTATGTGAACCCCTAGTCTAATGACTTCTCCAAAAGCTAATTGGAGTCAGGAGTCAGCTAATCTGGAGTCCAATCAATGAGACAAGATTGGAGATGTTGGTTAGAGCTGCCTTGCCCTATAAAAAACACTCACAAAATTTGAGTTCGCTATTTACAAGAAGCATTGCCTGATGTGAACCATGTCTCAAACAAAAGAGATCTCAGAAGGGCTAAGATTAAGAATTGTTAACTTGCATAAAGCTGGAAATGGTTACAAAAGTATCTCTAAAAGCCTTGATGTTCATCAGTCCATGGTAAGACAAATTGTCTATAAATGGAGAAAGTTCAGCACTGTTGCTACTCTCCCTAGGAGTGGCCGTCCTGCAAAGATGACTGCAAGAGCAGAATGCTCAATGAGGTTAAGATGAATCCTAGAGTGTCAGCTAAAGACTTACAGAGATCTCTGGAACATACAAACATCTCTGTTGACAAGTTTACGATACGTAAAACACTAAATAAGAATGGTGTTCATGGGAGAACATTACGGAGAAGACACTTCTGTCCAAAAAAAACCATTGCTGCACATCTGAAGTTTGCAGAAGGGCACCTGGCTGTTCCACAACGCTACTGGGAAAATATTCTGTGGACAGATGAAGCTACAGTTGAGTTGTTTGGAAGGAACACACAACACTATATGTGGAGAAAAAAATGCACAGCACACCAACATCAAAACCTCATCACAACTGTAAAGTATGGTGGAGGGAGCATCATGGTTTGGGGCTGTTTGCTATCATCAACGGAAAAATGAATTCCCAAGTTTATCAAGACATTTTGCAGGAGAATGTTAGGCTATCTGTCCACCAATTGAAGCTCAACAGAAGTTGGGTGATGCAACAGGACAACGATCCAAAACACAGATGTAAATCAACAACAGAATGGCTTCAACAGAAGAAAATACGCCTTCTGGAGTGGCCCAGTCAGAGTCCTGACCTCAACCCGATTTGAGATGCTGTGGCATGACCTCAAGAGAGCAGTTCATACCAGACATCCCAAGAATATTGCTGAACAGAAACAGTTTTGTAAAGAGGAATGGTCCAAAATTCCCCCTGACCTTTGAGCAGGTCTGATCCACAACTACAGAAAATGTTTGGTTGAGGTTATTGCTGCCAAAAAAGTGTCAACCAGTTATTAAATCCAAGGCTTCACATACATTTTCCACCCTGCACTGTGAATGTTTACACTGTGTGTTCAAAAAAGACATTAAGAAGTATAATTGTTTGTGTTATTAGTTTAAGCAGACTGTGTTTGTCTATTGTTGTGACCTAGATGAAGGTCAGATCAAATTTGATAACTAATTTATGCAGAAATCCAGGCATTTCCAAAGGGTTCACATACATTTATTGCCACTGTATAGTTATCTGTGCCAATAAATTGCTTCCCTTGTGTTTTAAGGACTGCATGGGCATTGATTGAGTTATTTTATCTAATCAGAGGAAACTACTCTGAGCTTAACCCAAAATGAGTGCCAAGCCTTATTCTCCACAGACAGGGAAAACATTGTTTATTTAGTCACAAAGGACAGTAATTGGACAATTGTTGTCACCTGTGCTCCCTCTCCGGCCTCTAGGTCACCTGGCTGCTCGTTATGGCGCATATCTGTCACCATCGTTATGCGCACCTGCGCGTCCTCAGACTCACCTGGACTCCATCACTTCCCTGATTACCTTCCCTATATATGTCACTCCCTTTGATTCCTTCCCCATGCGTTATTGTTTCCAGCCTGTGCGTTGTTCGTGTTTCTTATTACGTTTAGGTTATTCATAAAAATTATTCACTCCCTGAACTTGCTTCCCGACTCTCAGCGCAGATCATTACAGAATAACGCCTCACCTATGGGAAGTATCAGGGAGTGTGATTTTTTGTGTGTCAGGTGGAATGACTTCGGGTCCTGGAGCCACTACAGGTTTTCATGCCTCAGCCAGATCGCCAGGCTCCCCTGCCTCAGCCGGCTCGTTGGGCTTTCATGTCTTCGTCGGAATGCCAGGCTCCCCTGCGTCCACCAGCTCATCAGGCTCTCGTGCCTCAGCCTGGATCGCCAGGCTCCTCTACCTCAGCTGGTCTGTCAGGTTCCCGCGTCCCAGCCGGCAACAGGTTCCCGTGCATCAGCAGGGGTGACCAGTCTGCTCCTGTTCCCCGGGATCGTCCCTTGGGTTGGCGTCCTGCTGCTGGAGCCGAATGCGCTGAGGAGGGGATACCGGCATGTGTGCTCCCTCTCCGGCCTCTAGGTCACCAGGCTGCTCGTTATGGCGCACACCTGTCACCATCGTTACGCACACCTGCACATCATCAGACTCACCTGGACTCCATCTCTTCCTTGATTGCCTTCCCTATATATGTCACTCCCTTTGGTTCCTTCCCCAGGCGTTATTGTTTCAGTTTCCTGTCTGTGCGTTGTTCGTGTTTCTTTCATTAAATTATTCACTCCCTGAACTTGCTTCCTGACTCTCAGCGCACATTGTTACAATTGTGGTAATTTGGAATTAGTAAAGGTCACAAATCTTTAAAAAACAGGACATAGAGTACATTCGGAATGTATTCAGATCCCTTGACTTTTTCCACATTTTGTTACATTACACCCTTATTTTAAAATGTATTAAATAATTTGTTTCCCTCATCAATCTACACAGTTTCCCTACATCATCCTTGAGATGTTTCTACAACTTGGAGTACACCTGTGACAAATTCAATTGATTGGACATGATTTGGAAAGGCAGAGCAAAAACCAAGCCATGTCCAATCAATTGAATTTATCACAGGTGTACTCCAAGTTGTAAAAACATCTCAAGGATGACCAATGATGGAAACAGGATGCACCTGAGCTCAATGTTGAGTCTCATAGCAAAGGGTCTGAATACGAAGGAATTGTCCATAGAGCCCCGAGACAAGATTGTGTCGAGGTACAGATCTGGGCAAGGGTACCAAAAAATGTCTGCAGCACTGAAGATCTCCAAGAACACAGAGAGGTGACCAAGAACCCTATGGTCACTCTGAGAGAGCTCCAGAGTTCCCCTGTGAAGATGGGAGAACCTTCCAGAAGTATAACCATCTCTGCAGCACTCCACCAATCACGCCTTTTCGGTAGAGTGGCCAGACGAAAGTCACTCCTCAGTAAAAGGAACATGACAGCCCTCTTGGAGTTTTCCAAAAGGAACCCAAAGGACTCAGACCATGAGAAACAAGATTCTCTGGTCTGATGAAACCAATATGGACACTTTGGTCTGAATGCCAAGCATCACATCTGGAGGAAACCTGGCACTATCCTCACGGTGAAGCATGGTGGTGGCAGCAGCATCATGCTGTGGGGATGTTTTTCAGCGGCAGGGAGACGAGTCAGGATCGAGGGAAAGATGAACGATGATCCTTGATGAAAACCTTCCATCAGGACAAGATAGTATTTACTCCACCTGCCTGGTTTAGCATCTGATTGGTATGCTTTCAGAAAATGGTCACACCCCTTGACTTTTTCCACATTTTGTTGTATTACAGCCTGAATTTAAAATGGATTAAATTGAAATTGTGTGTCACTGGCCTACACCCAATACCCCATAATGTCTCTCTTGTGGTACTCTGTTTTTGTTCTCGTTTATTTCTTTTGGATTATCTTTTGAGGCTTTTTTCTGCTGTACCTACCACCTTCTGGATTTACCTTTTGACTTGGAGGATTATCTTCTTCTCTTGGAATTACTTTTTGACGTTGTGGATTTATATTTTTGCCTGAAGAACTTTCCTTTTTACTTTATTAAAACACTGTCTCAAGTACTGCTGTGTCTGACTTATCTTCTGGGTTCTGCCGTCTATTAGTGGCTCAGTTTGCTAAGTGACTGTTTCTCACACCGGAGACCCGAGTTCGTAACTGGGTCTTGACAGATTACAGCCTTGAGTCTTCTTGGGTATGATGGGTTGAGCAGAGAATTTCAAACACAGATTCAACCATTAAGATCAGGGAGGTTTTCCAAAGCCTTGTAAAGAAGGGCACCTATAGGTAGATGGGTATAAATAAAAAAGCATGCATTGAATACCCCTTTGAGAATGGTGAAGTTATTAATTACACATTGGATGGGGTATCAATACCCTCAGTCACAACAAATATATAGACGTCCTTCCTAACTCAGTTGCCGGAGAGGAGGGAAACTGCTCAGGGATTTCGCCATGAGGCCAATGGTGACTTTAAAAGAGTTACAGAGTTTAATGGCTGTGATAGTAGAAAACTGAGGATGGATCAAAAACATAATTGTTATTCCACAATAGTTTTTCCCCCCGGATAAAGATAAATGGAATATAGCTAAGCACAGGCACAATTCTAGAGGAAGATCTGGTTCAGTCTGTTTTCCTACAGACACTCGGAGACAAATTCACCTTTCAGCAGGACGATAACCTAAAACACAAGGACAAATATACACTGGAGTTGCTTACCAATATGTCATTGAATGTTCGTTAGCGGCCTAGTTTCAGTTTTGACTTAAATCGGCTTGAAAACCTATGGAAAGACTTGAAAATGTCTGTCTAGCAATGATCAATAACCAACTTGACCTTGCTTGAAGAATGTTTTTGAAGGAGCTCTAATCTATTTTTCCAATAAACAAAAAAATAATCCATTTTATGTTCCAAACATTTTTGTGTAAGAACAGTATTTCAACATTGAGCCACATGGTAGTAAAAATCAACACTTATTTATCATAAACATAAAGTATATAGTATGTTCACAGGACATGATGACCTCTGACAAAAAGCTCTGTTCTAAAATGAGTTGCCAACATCAATCTCACATTCCTATTCTACACACATAAAAATGTACACAAATACAACACAAACACACATTGCCTCCAGCTACAGTATTAGAGTTGTGATGGTGGACATCAGAATCCAAGAATGTATGCTTAATCTGCCAAAGACAGTGTAGTTTGGCAGAGAGGGAGGATCCATTGAGAGTGTGGTCTCCCATGCCTTGCCTGGAGGAGAAGTGGAAGGAAGTAGGAACTGCCACTTTCTGATAAACAATTTCACATGACTTTCTCCATCTGTTTCATGTTCACATTTCTAAGAATCTGCCTGTCACAGATTTGAGGAAGTATATTGAAAAGTGGACGGTTAAATCAATCATGTAAAATGGCTGGCTCAGTAATACAGACATGCTCAAATTTGTTGGTACCCCTCCACAAAATACGAAGAATGCACAATTTTCTCTGAAATAACTTGAAAATGACAAAAGTGATTGGCATCCACTATTGTTTATTCCATATTTAATAGAAACCAGACTTTGCTTTTGATTTTTTTTATACAACATAATATTGTAAATCATAAAACACATGAAAGTGGCATGGACAAAAATGATGGGACCCGTAACTTAATGTTTTGTTGCGCAACCTTTAGAGGCAATCACTGCAATCAAATGTTTTCTGTAGCTCTCAATGAGATTTCTGCACCTGTTAACAGGTAGTTTGGCCCACTCTTCCTGAGCAAACTGCTCCAGATGTCTCAGGTTTGATGGGTGCCTTCTCCAGACTGCAAGTTTCAGATCTTTCCATAGACGTTAGATAGGATTCATATCAGGACTCATAGAAGGCCACTTCAGAATAATGTTTTGTTCTTATCCATTATTGGGTGCTTTTAGCTGTGTGTTTTGGGTACATTATCATGTTGGAGGACCCATGACCTGCGAATGAGACAGAGACAGAGCTGGGCAGTACGTTTCACTCGAGAATGACTTGATATTCTTGAGATTTCATTATGTCATATTAAAAGCACCCTGTGCCAGGCGCACCAAAGCAGCCCCAAAACGTAACCAAGCCTACTCCATGTTTCACTGTACTGTAGGTATGGTGTTCTTTTCTTTGAAACCTTCATTTTTTTAGTCAGTGAACAGAGGGCTGATGTAACTTGCCAAAAAGCTCCAGTTTTGACTAATCTGTCCAAAGGACATTCTCCCAGAAGGATTGTGGCTTGTCAATATGCATTATAGCAAATTCCAGTCTGGCTTTGTTATGTTTTTCTTTCAAAAGTGGAGTCCTCCTGGGTCTTCTTCCATGGAGCCCACTTTCGCTCAAAAAGCAACTGATGGTGCGATCAGAAACTGACGTACCCTCACCTTGGAGTTCAGATTGAATCTCTTTTGCAGTTATCCTTGTTTCTTTTTCTACCATTCACACTCTCCTTCTGTTCAATCTGGGGTTGATTTTCCTCTTGTGGCTGCACCCAGGGAGGTTGGCTGCAGTTCCATGGACCTTAAACGTCTTAGTAATATTTGCAACTGTTGTCACAGGAACATCAAGCTTCTTGGACATGGTCTTGTAGCCTTTACCTTGCTTGTCTATTATTTCCTTTCTGATCTCCTCTTTTGCTTTCTCTGGTCCATGTTCAATGTGGTGCACACAATGACACCAAACAGCACAGTGACTAATTTTCTCCATTTAAATAGGCGAAATGACCGATTTCAAGATTGGAGACGTGTGATACTGATTAAAGAAACTAATTAGTTTGAAATATCACTATAGTCCAATTATTTATTATATTTTCTAAGGGGTACCAAGAAATGTGTCCAGGCCATTTCAGAATATCATTATAGAATAAGCAATAATTCATCTCTTTTCACAGCTTCTTCACTTCATTCTATGACATACCAAAGGCATGCAAGTATACATGATAAAATAGGTTTTAATTTAATCACTTTTCAGGAGGAATGAAGCATTATTTCAATGAGCTGTAAGGGTACCAACAAATTTTAGCATGTCTGCAAGTAAATTCCTCTTTACTTCCCATTTACAAAAGGCATTTTCTTCGCTATTGATAGCAACATTTTTATTGTTGTCATTGACCACTGCCAACTAATGTGGGACATCTGGCAACAACTGAATATGAAAGTAATTCCATGTTATTGAATGCAGCTCATGTTGTATAATCTAGAACTGTTTATGTTCCTACACAAACCAAAATTTTAATTATGTAGCCATTGTCTTCTTGTTATTTTAATTGAGAATGCAGGAATCTATTGAATTCCAAACTCAATATTGAATAATTTGAACAGTATGAAACTGTCACTTGCTTATCAGAGGTGTCTCCAAAGGATGGAAAAAAAGTATTGTTTGAAAAAGCTAGCCTTAGCTTTCCTAACTGCCTGTGTATATTGGTTCCTAACTTCCCTGAAAAGTTGCATACCACAGGGGCTATTCGGTGCTAATGCAGAACGCCACAGGATGTTTTGGTGCTGGTCAAGGGCAGACAGGTCTGGAGTGAACCAAGGACTATACCTATTCCTGGTTCTACATTTTTTGAATGGAGCATGCTTATTTAAGATGGTGAGGAAGGCACTTTTAAAGAATAACCAGGCATCCTCTACTGACAGGATGAGGTCAATGTCATTCCAGGATACCCCAGCCAGTTCAATTAGAAAGGCCTGTTCGCTGAAGTGTTTTAGGGAGCGTTTGACAGTGATGAGGCGTGGTCGTTTGAACGCAGACCCATTACGGATGCAGGCAGTGAGGCAGTGATTGCTGAGATCTTGGTTGAAAACAGCAGAGGTGTATTTGGAGGGTGAGTTAGTTAGGATGATATCTATGAGGGTACTGTGTTTATGGATTTGGGGTTGTACCTGGTGGTTCAATGATAACTTGTGTGAGATTGAGGGCATCAAGCTTAGATTGTAGGATGGCCGGGGTGTTAAGCATGTACCAGTTTAGGTCACCTATCAGCACGAGCTCAGAAGATAGATGGGGGCCAATCAATTCACATATGGTGTCCAGGGCACAGCTGGGGGGAGAGGGTGGTCTATAGCAAGCGGCAACGGTGAGAGACTTGTTTCTGGAAAGGTGAATTTTTAGAAGTAGATTGCAACACCGCCCCCTTTGGCAGTTCTATCTTGGTGGAAAATGTTATAGTTAGGGATGGAAATTTCAGGGTTTTTGGTGGTTTTCCTAAGCCAGGATTCAGACACTAAGACATCCAGGTTGGCAGAATGTGCTAAAGCAGTGAATAAAGCAAACTTAGGGAGTAGGCTTCTAATGTTAACATGCATGAAACCAAGGATTTTACGGTTACAGAAGTCAACAAATGAGAGTACCTGGGGAGTAGGAGTGGAGCTAGGCACTGCAGGTCCGGGATTAACCTCCACATGACCTGAGGAACAGAGAAGTAGGATTAGGGTATGGGTAAAGGCTATAAAAACTGGCCGTCTAGCACGTTTGAACAGAGAGTAAAAGGAGCAGGTTTCTGGGCACGATAGTATAGATTCAAGGCATAATGTACAGACAAGGTATGGTAGGAAGAGAGGAAGAGACTTGATGGAAATTAGCAAATTGTATGATGGTAAAATAAAAATGATTATATACTGTAGGTACAAATACATAAAGTCATAATTTTGTTGCTCTCAGGATATAATGTCAGACATATCAGTGTGGATGACGGATCACCACCTCAAGCTGAACTTCGGCAAGACGGAGCTGCTCTTCCTCCCGGGGAAGGACTGCCCGTTCCATGATCTCGCCATCACGGTTGACAATTCCATTGTGTCCTCCTCCCAGAGCGCTAAGAACCTTGGCGTGATCCTGGACAACACCCTGTCGTTCTCAACTAACATCAAGGCGGTGGCCCGTTCCTGTAGGTTCATGCTCTACAACATCCGCAGAGTACGACCCTGCCTCACACAGGAAACGGTGCAGGTCCTAATCCAGGCACTTCTCATCTCCCGTCTGGATTACTGCAACTCGCTGTTGGCTGGGCTCCCTGCCTGTGCCATTAAACCCCTACAACTCATCCAGAACGCCGCAGCCCGTCTAGTGTTCAACCTTCCCAAGTTCTCTCACGTCACCCCGCTCCTCCGCTCTCTCCACTGGCTTCCAGTTGAAGCTCGCATCCGCTACAAGACCATGGTGCTTGCCTACGGAGCTGTGAGGGGAACGGCACCTCAGTACCTCCAGGCTCTGATCAGGCCCTGCACCCAAATAAGGGCACTGCGTTCATCCACCTCTGGCCTGCTCGCCTCCCTACCACTGAGGAAGTACAGTTGCCGCTCAGCCCAGTCAAAACTGTTCGCTGCTCTGGCTCCCCAATGGTGGAACAAACTCCCTCACGACGCCAGGACAGCGGAGTCAATCACCACCTTCCGGAGACACCTGAAACCCCACCTCTTTAAGGAATACCTAGGATAGGATAAAGTAATCCTTCTCACCCCCCCCCCCTTAAAAGATTTAGATGCACATTGTAAAGTGGCTGTTCCACTGGATGTCATAAGGTGAATGCACCAATTTGTAAGTCGCTCTGGATAAGAGCGTCTGCTAAATGACTTAAATGTAAATGTAATAATGTGATTTTCTCTGTATGTCTGACAACAACTAAGAGAAATACAGACCATTAATTATATTCACTGAATGGTAGGTGTATATTGAATTCATAATGAAATCAAATTGATTAAATTAAACATTGTGCTTTAATAAATTAAAAATATAGGTGGTAATGTTGCAAGAGCAATGGTTCGCTAACACTCATTGTTCAACCCTTTCATGTGGTAATTTGCTCAATGCTTGCTGCTCTCATAATGACTGTACTAACACCTGCATCATCCAATGAGGAATTACTTAAATGTTACACTGTCAGACTTGGTGATAGAAACCCTGTCTCCACCCCTTGAACATAAACAAGCCACTACAATAACTAGTTAATTAAGGGAGGGGAGAGGAGGTGAGGCTGTAGGACTGAATCTTGCTGTCTGTCTTCAAATCAAGGAGGCAGTCTCAATGAAATGTGAGTCACTATTTTGACCAGAGGAAACAACTGGAAAAATCCCAGTGGTTCGTAAGATAGTGGGGAATCAGTGTGTCTTGTTCACTTGAGATCCCACTAAGACGTACATTTTTTGGGGGGGAGGGGGGCTGATGCAAAAAAGAAACACATTAGCTGTGCTGGAGATGAAGATTCACTGGACCAGAGCCAGGGCCTCTGTGCTGCAATTACAGAATGTCAGTGGAGAGAGTGTTCTTTTCTAACCACTGGAGTGGTCAATGCCACAGAGGTGACCAGGAGGCATGGTGCTGCTCCATACAGTATGAAACCCCCATTAAACAGAGGTTAATAAATAAATGGAAACAATTCAAAACTCCAGAGATCCCATGGGGATCCAACAAGAGTTGATCATTTGAAACATTGGATACGTTGACGGATTTTGTGCCCTATGATTTTGCAAGGACATTTGAATCTACAGTATGTAGTACAGTCTAAAATGAAGGTTACAGTAGGTTTGGTTTGGGCCTGTAATGGTTCCTGGTGGCATTGGAGTCCTCTGGAATTAATATAGTGTTTAGCCACTGAGCAGTTTGTCAGTGAACTCTGGGTAATCTCCAAGCCATGCTCCTGGTAAAGGTCTTGGATTCTTTCTAAGTGAGGCAATGAATAAGAAAACAATTGAATGTTAACATGAGACATTTCTATAAAAGTTTTGTATAAATAAATTAATTATCACAAAATCTGAGTGCAACTGGTATAACAGTTGTAAGCACCTACAACGCATAAAATATGAGATATTTTAAATCTTACCTTCCTATTTAATTACCATATACATAGTGTTAGAACCATTGGCTTTAATGCAAATACATAGGTTAGCGTCACTTAGGGGGCAGCGGCTAGCCTCGAGGTTAGAGAAGTGGGCCAGTTGCTGGTTCAAATCCCAGTGCTGACGTGGGGGAATATCTCCCCGGGGAGTGAGTCGGCAACCGGACGGTTGCTGGCATCAATATCTCAGGTGCCACCTACCACCGGTGTTCCCTTGACTATGGAACTTAACCCCCTAAACTGTTCATTGGGCTGCGGACGTCCTCTGCTCCAGCCTCCCCAATTAAATGTGTGTTTGTGGGAATGTGTATATTGGGGGGTTGGATAAAAGCAGAAAACAAATGTCGATCTCGCGTGGACTAGTGGAGTGTAAAGTATATCTAATATAAATGGCATTGGACCACTTTCCAGGAAAACTATTAATATAGAACAGTATACTACAGAGAAGCACCCAACACTCATACTGAGCATTGCATTCATACTGAGCATTGCATTCATACTGAGCATTGCACTCATACTGAGCATTGCATTCATACTGAGCATTGCATTCATACTGAGCATTGCACTCATACTGAGCATTGCACTCATACTGAGCATTGCATTAAAAATCAAGTTTGCGGCTGTTAGTGATGCACATTCACTAAATTACCATGAATACATTCAATAAATGGATGCAGACTGAGTACTTCACAACATAACATGTTGAGAGGAAGGGAGGATTAAATTAAAATACTGTTTTATCGCAACATTAAATTCATTACAATAAGCATGATGAAATACTAATTATTGTCATCTGTAATAATTAGTACATTACAGTATGAGTTGGTCTGGAAGGAAAGACATCAGCCAGAGTATACCACAACATGCAATGGAATGCTCATCTTACTCAATCGTTGTGAAATCAAATAGTTTTCTTGCTAACGGCTAGGGTTAGAAAGGGTCAGAAACTTTCCGGTAAATTTACAGAATTTTCCATTTTGGGGAATTTTGCTTAAATTCATCAGAAGAGTTAGCTTATAACAGTTAACTTTTTTGTGGGATACAAATAAGGCAATTATAGGTCTTGTGGCATATTTTGGTGGAATTATCCCCAATTCAATGGAATTACAACCCTCTGCATGCACAGTGCACTCTTCCATCACATGTACAGCGGATTCTCAATATCTTGCACACTAATGAGATGCTAATGAGCCCACACTACTTACTACCCTGTCTGAGCCATGGACTACATGCTTCTGGTAAGTTTTGATTACAACACTGGGTGTGGTGAATATATTTTATATAACATACATAATTTTTTGTTAACTGGTAAATAGTAGCCTACAGCAAAGTGTGTTTAAATCATTTCTACCTTGTTAACAATTTCTGCTAGTTTGTTTTTGCTACCATGTGGGCTTGCTTGAGCATGCTAACTGAGAAGTGTTAATTCACCTGTTTCCATACATTTATTTTACAAAGGAGTTGGTTAATCTAACTGCTTAACTATTTATCTGTACATGGAATTGTATTTGTGTTTTTTTAAACTAATTATTTTCAAGTCTACAGGAAACTTCCACGGGCACTATCTGATGTGTGGAGACATTTCACTGCATCTAATGTAGAAAGAAAAGCTGTGTACATTTGCAAATACTGAGCCAAATCATATGTGAAGAATGCAACAAAGATGCAGAATCATCTAGCCAAGTCCATAAAGTTCCCTCAGAACAAGCAACCTCTGACAAAAGTCAGAATCAGACACCTTATCGATAGCAGAAGCTCATGGTCCTCCTGGAATCAGAAGTGTTTTTGACTCAATGGAGGAACTTAGTCAGAGAAATGCTGATGAATGTCTTGCTCAAGCTGTGTATGCAACTGGTTCACCTCTGATGCTCACAGACAATGTGTATTGGAAGAGATTTCTGAATGTTCTCTGCCCAGCATACACCCCTCCAACCAGACATGCTTTATCTACTACTTTGCTGGATGCAGATTTCAAGTGAAGGTCAAGCAAATCATAGAGAAAGCAGACTGTATTGCAATCATCTCTGATGGGTGGTTGAATGTTTGTGGGCAAGGAATAATTAACTACATCATCTCCACCCCTCAACCAGTATTCTACAAGAGCACAGACACAAGGGACAACAGACACCCCAGTCTCTACATTGCAGATGAGCTGAAGGTAGTCATCAATGACCCTGGTCCACAGAAGGTATTTGCACTGGTGACAGACAATTCTGTGAACATGAAGGCTGCTTGGTCTAAAGTGGAGGAGTCCTACCCTCACATCACACCCATTGGCGGTGCTGCTCATCCATTGAATCTGCTCCTCAAGGACATCATGGCACTGAAAACAATGGATACACTCTACAAGAGAGCCAAGGAAATGGTTAGGTATGTGAAGGGTCATCAAGTAAAAAAAAAAAAAAAAAACTAGGCAAATCAGTTAAGAACAAATTCTTATTTTCAATGACAGCCTAGGAACAGTGGGTTAACTGCCTTGTTCAGGAGCAGAACGACATATTTCTTACCTTGTCAGCTCAGGGATTCGATCTCGCAACATTTCGGTTACTAATCCAACGCTCTAACCACTAGGCTACCTGCCACCCCAGTTAGCAGCAATCTACCTCACCAAGCGAAGTGAGAAGAATAAGAGCACCACATTGAAGCTGCCCTGCAACACCCATTGGGGTGTTGTTGTCATCATGTTTGACAGTCTCCTGGAGGGGAAGGAGCCTCTCCACAGTCTGCCGATATGGACAGCCCCATCAAGAGGATCCTCCTGGATGATGTATTTTGGGAGAGGGTGGTAAGTAGCCTGTGACTCCTGAAACCTATAGCAGTAGCCATTGCACGGATTGAGGGAGACAATGCCATCCTGTCTGATGTTCAGACTCTGCTTGCAGATGTAAGAGAAGAAATCCATACTGCCCTGCCCACTTCACTGTTGCTCCAAGCAGAAGAAACTGCAGTTTTGAAATACATCAAAAAGCATGAAGATTTCTGCCTGAAGCCCATACATGCCGCAGCATACATATTGGACCCCAAGTACGCTGGCAAGAGCATCCTGTCTGGTGAAGAGATCAACAATGGTGTCATCACTACCGTGTCTTGCCACCTTGGCCTGGATGAGGGCAAGGTTCTTGGCAGTCTGGTGAAGTACACTTCCAAGCAAGGGCTTTGGGATGGAGATATATGGCAGTCGTGCCAACATACCTCAACAGCAAACTGGTGGAAGGGACTTTGTGGATCTGAGGCTCTTTCCCCTGTTGCCTCCATCATCCTCCAAATCCCACCAACATCAGCCACCTCAGAGCGCAACTGGTCCTTGTTTGGGAACACACACACCAAAGTACGCAACAGGCTGACCAATACAAGAGTTAAAAATTGGTGGCCTTCCGGGCAAATTTGAGGATTTTTTTGGATTTTTGAGACTGACAACGAGCCATCCTCAACAAGGTTGGAAATGGACAGTGAAGATGAGGCCTCATAGTCTGATGTTCAATAGATGGACATTGAGGAGGTCCAGGAAGAAGACATCATTTTACAGATGTATGCTGAAAACATTTCTACTACTGGAGACAAATTAAAACGTGCCATACATAGAAAGTGAAATGAGTGATGGGAAACATAAATAATTTTGCTATAAAATGAACATCAACCATTCTCAATGTTTGTACACACTCTCTTTACGTCACATGATGGCCATGGATACATCATCCTCCTGCCATATTTCAATATATGACTTTTCTGTATAGACATGCCGTATGAGTGAGTTGTGGTTAGATCTTTATAACTGTCTCTATTGGCCTCAAGTTATCATTATGAATTTTAAAATCTATACACACTATTGGTGGTTAATAACCAGCAAGTTGTCCAGTAGCTGCTAATACCAGCCTATACACAACACACAGGAGGAGAGTCTCCAAGTCTGAGGAATGACATGTTCCTAGTTCAGGACCAGTAGAATGTTATTATTGTCCTCAAATGAAAGTCTGCGACTGAATTCCACCCCTTTTTGATTACGTAGGATAGCTCACAGATATAAATCGGTTTTGAATGCTGGCACCAAGTTGCCCTAATCCTGCCTGACTTAACACATTCACACATGCTTCCTTGCCTACATTTATTTTCCTTTCCGTTGCGGGAGCTGACAAAGGGAGGGAGGAGGAGAGGAGAAGAGAAAACAGATGGAGGCGGATGGCATTTTTCTAATAGGGAAAGTGCCCTGACCCTTACAGTACCTGTTTGCTGAGTGGCTGTCGCCCCTGTTCTTTCCCTTGCCTGTTACACAGCATGAACACACGACCCTCCCACACCAACACAAGCAGACACAGCATGGAGGGAGCTGAATTAGGTGTCTGCCAGTAGGAGAGAAAAGAGGACAATCACAGAATGGTAATGGGGGGAGGGGCATTTTGGCAAGTTACTCACTCTTACGGCTGCTTTATACAGTGCAGAGGACAGTATCTGCAATATGAATGGTCAGTCATATTAGTGTACTGTCATACAATGCCAACTTCAGTTGACAACCACTATGTCCATTTACGCTTGGTTTGGGATATTGACAGTATCTAATAATGTCAATGTCCCTACTTGTATAGCTATGCAACATACTACTGTAAATATACAAGGGATGATGGATAGTCATGTGAAAATTATAGAACTCCAATCTGTTATTCATATCCAATCTTCACAAAAATCACACCTGCTTTCCTATGAGTTTTTATTCAGCTGATTCAAAAACATGCTATTAATAAACAGCCATTTCCTGTACAACATCAATTGAGTGCATTGGCAAAAATCCTAATGAGCCAGTCAATTGATGAAACTACTTCCATAGCTAGCCTTGATTTGGCCTGTACTACTTTGAAAGAGTGCTGTGCCATTTTTAGACAATATCAAGCTGCCTCATGGAAGTACGCGTCTTCCTTATAAAGATTATTTTAGTCAAACATCACTTCTTTGTATGATATAAGTCATTGTATCTGTTGGGAAAGAAATAATGTTGAGGTACTTAAATATTCCCTTAAACATAAGACCTGTTAAAAGCATATGGTGATCAAGTGAATGCAATTAAGGGATTCTGAATCATGAAGAAAACAAAGGAAGATTCAGAGCCATATACAGTAGACTATGCTATAGTGCTCTGGAAACAATAAGCAACTAAAAGGAGGGCAAAAATCTGTCATGTGAAGTGTAAATCAAATCTAAATGGAAATGTACGTTTCCATAGTAGAGCCTAGATAGAAATCTGCCCTGTGAAGCCTATATGCTATGTGATCAAAATCACCATGGCTGCATTTTTCATAGCCTTAGTGGGGTGTTATACCACACACAGCCATGAAACATTTGTCCCAGGTGTTGGATCAGACAGGATAATCATGTAGATTTTTTATTGATTTATTGCAATTTTCATACAAAAATGTAATTTTGTCATAAAATGGAAAGCTCTCTTATTACACGTCATGGTGAAGTGCCCCAAAAGAAAGTCTACTAATGCTGTTGGACTTTTTGCTACATTGGTATAGTATGAAGATCAAAAACAGGAACATAATCTTGCAATTATGTTTCTGACACCCATTATTTAGTAACTACCATTCACAAGTTTAATGACAATTAAATTACACGGTGATCATATAATTTCATAAAATGAACAAAAGCTAAAGATAAAAAACTACACATAACATGTATGAGTTGCATTTATACAAGTACAATAAGATCTCAATATCATCCAAGGATAACAAAAGTGAAAAGCAGGGTCATTTGTAATCAACAGCAGATAACCGTAATAAATGTGCAGATATAAATTAGGTTTATACTCACAAACAGGATTAATATATTCAATCACTTTGTTCTAATGTGATAACGTTAATTTACAACAAGAGTAAGAACAGAGTCAAACAGAGGATGGATATTTAACTCAGTCTCCATTCGCTCAGAGAGGTTTACAGTGGATCGCTGTGGAAAACATTGACCTCTGACTCCCAAGCAGCTGTACAGTATGTTTTTAGGATTGATAACGTTAATTTAAAACAACAGTGAGAACAGAGTCAAACAGAGGATGGATATTTAACTCAGTCTCCATTCGCTCAGAGAGGTTTACAGTGCATCCCTGTGGAAAACATTTACCTGACTCCCAAGCAGCTGGAGAGTGTGTTTTTAGGATGGAGTTGGCGGATCATACCTCACATTCTCTGGATCCTGAGATTGTGCAGGTGTAGGCCCTTGTCTCATTTACCAATGCATCCATGGTCTGAGAGTTTGTATAAGTCAAATAATACTCTTGTAACTGAGAGTTAAGGTTAAGCTTCTGCTTCCGGGCCTTTTTTCTGTGCTTGCGGTTGACTGAGTGCTGCTGCAGCTGCCTCATGCTATTGGGGTAGCGCTTCCATGAGACATAAATTACCAGCAGGATCAATGACACAGAGAGAAATAGGGCTACACTGCCTGCAATGATTTTATGGAAGGCCATATGCTCAAACTCTAGTTCTGGGGAAAATGATGAGGATTCTGGAGAGATTGAGGTCATGAGTATGGACTCCCTTGTGTCTTTTTCTGTCACAATGGGAGAGACAGGTTGTGGAGTGAGTCTTTGTACTGTTGATGCAGATATATCTTGGGTTGTTGTGGTCGTGGAAGGAGGAGGTGTGGTAGGCTTTTTGATGTCCACAACTGAGGCTGTGGTTTGCCTCATGATCATAGCTGTGGTTTGCTCTTCAACTGATATGTTCACACAGACTGTGTAGTTCCTCACTATGTCCATTACTCTGTCTCCCTGAACTGACTTGGGGCTGCTGCATATAATTTTGATGTCCTTTGAACCTCTAAAGTTCTTCAGCCAGGTCACCAGGGGGCAGATGGTAGGGCTGCAGTCCCAGGCATTACCCACCAGGCTGATGGTGGTGAGGGAGACCCAGGCTGAAATCACATCCTGAGACATGTTGCTCAGCTTGTTGGATTCAAGATGGAGTATTTGTAAGTTTGGCATACACTGGAAAACAGCTGGGTCCAGGATCTGGATGTCATTTCCTGAGAGGTCTAATTTCTGCAGTGTATGCCAGATCCATGGCAGGCCCTGATTAACGGATCGTATCCGGTTCCATTGCAAGTAGAGGACCTGTAGATTGCTAAGGCGTGGGAAAAGAAACAAATTAATCCTTGAAAATTGATTATGCTCCAGATGAAGCTCTTTCAACTTGAACAGCCCCAAGAAGGTGGTGCGGAATAGGGTGCGTAGGTGATTGTAACCCAGGTCCAGGAACTCTAGGCTGCGACACTCCAGAAAAGTCCGTACAGGTATACTGCTGAGACCATTGGACCGTAGGTGAAGGTTTTGGAGCTTACGCAGACCATAGAAATGACCTGGCTGCAAAGAGTGTAGCTGGTTGTAGGAAAAATCAAGATTGCGCAGGTTTGGTACAGCATTGAAAGCCTTATTGTGTAAAAGTGTGATCTTGTTGGAGCTAAGAATCAGTTCTTTGAGCCTACGCACGCCCTGAAAGGCTAAGCTATCTATGGCGGTGATGGAATTGTGGTCCAGGTAGAGCCAGATGAGCTGGTTGAGATGAGCGAATTGGTACGGCAGCAGAGTCGCTAAGCGGTTGAAGCGCAGGGACAGACCCTGGCATCCAGTAGAGATGTTTTCTGGAATGTCTTGAAAAATGCCAGACTCACAATAAACAATCTTTCCTTCGCAGCGACAACTTGCTGGGCACATTCTCTCCCCCTTGCTGAGCAGCAGAAGAAAAGACGTCAGGAGAAAAAGACATGACAGCCTCCTGTCCCAAACTCGGGAACCTGTAGAAGAGAAGAGATTGAGTGCATGGGGCTATCATAGCACATACACCCCCATTTCAATATGGTGCCATGTCACTGTGCAATGTCCATGACAAAGTGGATTGATTTTCAGACCGATTTTTTTTTTTTGCAGTGGCAAGTGACAATCCGGTAAAGTGACAATCCGGTAAAATATGGGTGATGGGTGTTTCTTTCTAAGCCAGAAATGCACAGCAGTAGATAACGGACTCTGAAGAACTTTCACATTTCGCATCGTATCAGCTCCAAATAATTACATTGTTTTCTCTTTAAATATAACACAAATGGAACATGGCTAATGTATATGTAATGTACCAAATATAAAAAAGGAAAGGCATATTTATCAGTGACCAATCTGTTTGTATTTTTTTACATCTGGATTAGAAAACCCTATATAATACATTTGCTGGTGTTACATTGACTAGGAAAAGCAAGCATCAACGAATGTCATGTAACAAATCTTCAAGCGCCATGTAACTTTAATGAAATAGATATATTTGTAATTTCATTTCGTTTCATTGGTGGTCACTTACTCATGGCGTTAGTAAAATAGCGGAAATCCTTTCAGCACCAGGGAACTGTCCAAATAATTCATTTAACTCCTTTCATTTGACACACGCCTGCTCTTCCACTAGAAAGCTCAAATTATTGACTGAATTGTCTCACGAGTTTCAAGAGAGATGCTCACAAGTGTATATCACTGATGATAAGTACGGCATATTTTAAATCAGAATAAAAGACAACAAATAGCGTAAGTAATCTTCCCAACAGTTCAATATATCCGCGGAGGATCAATGAGACGAGGCATAATGCACTCCTCCCTAAATAGTCTGTTGGACTGGTATAGTGTCTTCTCCTGGACGCAGAAAAAAAGCGAATTACTGACTATGCGCAATAAACAATTCCGTTTGAGCGTGTCTGATTGCACAACCAAGTGCAAATGCAACACCTTGCTCTCTCTCTCGCTCTCTACGCACACATGCACGCACATTCACTAACACACACACAGGGAGACAGAGAGAATTCCACTGTAAAAGAATCGGTAACATTCCAGTTAATTAAATAAATCCATACTGTGCATTATTTATTGAATGTTGAAATATCAACGTACTTCAACATACTCCGATTATGAAAGATCTATATGTATTTACAAAAGCTACCTTATTAACGAGAATTCAGGAGAAAGAAATGTCGTCTCCACAATCTGCCAGCTAACATGGGTGAAAAATCGAAAGACTAATATCGCTTTTGTATAGTAGGCCTACTGCCCACAGTATATATAAATAGTATCACAATAAAAGACTACACAATATTAATGTTCTAGACATGTTTCATGGGAAATTGCAAGAACATTCACGTGTCCAGTTCTCTGAGGGCTAGGAGAATATTCCATCAAATTCCCACCAAACATCCACAGAACATGGTTGTCATAACATAAGATATTGTTCTATACATGTTTCATGGGAAAGTTACAAGAACATTTCAGTGTATCATTTGTTAGGCTGTAGCCTGATAGTCCCAAAGAAGTGTCCCCCTTTTACTGTGCCAATCAAGGCCCTGATTGGTGAACCACTGACAGCACTTTGTCAGTTGGCAAGGTAAGGGACACTCACACATAGTGCTTTCAATTTATTTGACACACACGATTACACTGTGCATTTTCATTTATACAGTAATTATTATTCAACAGTCCTCACCTGGGATTTGAACTCACATACTCTTGGTCCACTGTACACCGATCTGCTATACCACCATGTCCATTTCAGGCATTGGTTAATCTGACTATTCTCATCAACAATTTAAGAGCTTTCTGTATAGTTGTCTAATGTTGGTGGTGCATGTTAACCTGTTTTAATGATACTACAATAACAAACACCTTAACCACTGTCCCAATAAGTGATATCTCTAGGACATGCTTATTGAGCCAGTGCAGTTAGGCCCTGTCCAGAAATAACCCTACGCCCATCTCCCTAGGCACTTGTATAGATCTGAAACAACTTGATAGGGGTAGCAATAGGGTAAACACACTTTGAAGTAAATCTCAGCTCTGTTAAAAGTACACTCAAGAAACACTTTTATTGATAATAGTATCATTAAAACAGTTTAACGTTCCCCACCAACATTAGACAGCTATACTGAAAGCCCTTAAATGTCTCATTAATCAAATCAATGATGAGAATAGTCAGATTAACCAATACCGGAAATGGACATGGTGGCGTAGAGGGAAGAACCAAGTATGTATGTAAGTTGAAAACACTATGTTAAAATCACTGTGTGCATCCCTAACCTTGCCAGCAGACAAAGAGCTGTGACTGGATCAGTGGTTCATCAATTAAGGCCTTGATTGGCTCTGCAACAGTAACAAGGCGTGATGTGTTATGAAACCATTTTTTGGGAGTTTCTTTGGGACCTTCACGCCACATCCTGACAACTGATACACATATGTTCCTGCAACGTTCCCATGAAACATGTCTAGAACAATATCATACCTTCTGAGAACATTGCAACCATGTTCTGTGATTGTTTAGTGTGAAGTTGGACTATTCTAACACACAGAAAACTGGACACATTAGTTCTTGCAACGTTACCATCTAGAACATTGATATCTTATATTCTGGGAACATGTCAACCATGTTTGGTGGGATGTTGATGGAATTTTCTCATAACCCTCAGAAAACTGAAAACATGAATGTTCTCACAACGTAACCATGAAGCGTGTCTAGAACATGTGCAGTTCAGATTTCTGATCAGACATAAGATTAGATTTTAAATCTCTAGCCACCACACGTCAAGACGGACATGATGGCACTATAATTTTGTAATGGGTTGTTGTTCACACAGTGGGTCATGTGAACTCTGCTACCAATGCTCAGCAGTGTTTTTTAATTGATAATTTCATCATGAACTGTCACACCCGTCTCCCCCCTTCCCCTCCAGGTGTCCCCCATCTTCCCCATTATCCCCAGTGTATTTATACCTGTGTTCTGTCTGTTGCCAGTTCGTCAAGCCTACTGTACCAGCGGTTTTCCCCTTGCTCCTGTCTTTATATCGTTCCTGTTTTGACCATTCTGCTTGCCGTTCTGTACCTTGTCACACCACAATGGATTATTGAACTCTGCCTGCTGTGACCCTGAGACTGCGTGCCATTCTGTACCCTATGGACTCTGATCTTTAACTAAAGCATTTACACGGAAGAAAATTATATATAAAAGAAACATGCAACATTTTCAAAGATTGAGTTAATCATAAAAGGAAATCAGTAAATTGAAATACATTCATTAGGCCCTAATCTATGGATTTCACATGACAGGGATGTTAACAAAATTGTGCACAATATTGTAGAGAATGAAGCTTTTTGTGAGTATGGAACATTTTTGGGATCTTTTATTTCAGCTCATGAAACATTGGACCAACCCTTTACATGTTGCGTTTTTTCAGTGTATTATTGAATCAAATATGTTTTATTGTCACATACACCAGATAGGTGCAGTGAAATGTGTTGTTTTAACACAGGAGCAAAGCTGTTTTTCAGAATATTGCTTTCTGCAGTGATCTCATTTCAGCCTTGGCCACACATCCACATCATCTCAATTGCTCTTTGTGTATTATTTTTTTTTGTAAGAGCTTTTCCAGCTCTTGCAGTCTTTCCAACCCTTTTCCAACACAAATACTGTCACAGGAAGGCAGAACATCTAATAACATTCATTGCATATAAAAGCTACAACAACAAATACAATTTAGCCAATGCAGTTACAGGTGTAACGATCAAGCTATTTACGTCCTGAAGAACTGTGGTGCATCGTAGTTCACAACACGTTTCACCCCGTTGATGACAATGCCCCTGGCAGCAGCATCAGTGCTGGTCAAACTTGAACGGAACAAATATATATTATTATATATTTGGCAAAGAAAATAGAACATTAAATTATCCTTAAACAGACACTCATACTCACAGTCTTTCCCTGTTCAAACTCCTTAAGGGTTCTCCTCCTGTCATTGGGAGTCGTGAGGAGAACTCAGCTGCCTGCATTCCACTAAAAAGCTGCACTAGCAGACACAGTCTGTTAGAGAGAACAGAGAGCAAATCATATGGCTGTGGACATCATCAAATAATGCATTAAGGAGAAGGCCAGGGAAGATTCACCAACCTGTGAGCGGATTCTCTGGAATTGGTGAAGCACAGAATGGGACTAAACTTCAGGCACAGTATGAAATGGAGGATGAGGAGGGGCCTCTTACTCAAAGTGCAGGGCACATAGTACTCTCCAAAAAAAGAGACCACAGTAACACATTGCTCTGGGATATAGGAGAAATAAAAAATCTATTGCAATAATTTTTGGGGGTAAAGAATTGTCAAGCCCTGGGGGAAGTTGAAC